>NC_057800.1:704928192-705228192 GCF_018294505.1 Triticum aestivum
AAGTGGCTTGAAGCCATGAAATCTGAGATGGGATCCATGTATGAGAACAAAGTATGGACTTTGGTTGACTTGCCCGATGATCGGCAAGCAATTGAGAATAAATGGATCTTTAAGAAGAAGACTGACGCTGATGGTAATGTTACTGTCTACAAAGCTCGACTTGTCGCAAAAGGTTTTCGACAAGTTCAAGGGATTGACTACGATGAGACCTTCTCACCCGTAGCGATGCTTAAGTCCGTCCGAATCATGTTAGCGATTGCCGCATTTTATGATTATGAAATTTGGCAGATGGATGTCAAAACTGCATTCCTGAATGGATTTCTGGAAGAAAAGTTGTATATGATGCAACCAGAAGGTTTTGTCGATCCAAAGGGAGCTAACAAAGTGTGCAAGCTCCAGCGATCCATTTATGGACTGGTGCAAGCCTCTCGGAGTTGGAATAAACGTTTTGATAGTGTGATCAAAGCATTTGGTTTTATACAGACTTTCGGAGAAGTCTGTATTTACAAGAAAGTGAGTGGGAGCTCTGTAGCATTTCTGATATTATATGTGGATGACATATTTCTGATTGGAAATGATATAGAATTTCTGGATAGCATAAAGGGATACTTGAATAAAAGTTTTTCAATGAAAGACCTCGGTGAAGCTGCTTACATATTAGGCATTAAAATCTATAGAGATAGATCAAGACGCTTAATTGGACTTTCACAAAGCACATACCTTGACAAAATTTTGAAGAAGTTCAAAATGGATCAAGCAAAGAAAGGGTTTTTGCCTGTGTAACAAGGTGTGAAATTGAGTAAGACTCAATGCCCGACCACTGCAGAAAATAGAAAGAGAATGAAAGTCATTCCCTATGCCTCAGTCATAGGTTCTATAAAGTATGCCATGCTGTATACCAGATCTATTGTATGCCCTACCACTGAGTTTGGCAAGGGAGTACAATAGTGATCTAGGAGTAGATCACTGGACAGCGGTCAAAATTATCCTTAGTGAAATAAGGATATGTTTCTCGATTATGGAAGTGGAAAAAGGTTCGTCGTAAAGGGTTACGCCGATGCAAGTTTGACACTAATCTAGATGACTCTAAGTCTCTGTCTAGATACATACTGAAAGTGGGAGCAATTAGCTAGAGTAGCTCCATGCAGAGCATTGTTGACATAGAAATTTGCAAAATACATGTGGATCTGAATGTGGCAGACCCGTTGACTAAGATTCTCTCACAAGCAAAACATGATCACACCTTAGTACTCCTTGGGTGTTAATCACATAGCGATGTGAACTAGATTACTGAATCTAGTAAACCCTTTGGGTGTTGGTCACATAGCGATGTGAACTATGGGTGTTAATCACATGATGATGTGAACTATCGATGTTAATCACATGGTGATGTGATCTAGATTATTGACTCTAGTGCAAGTGGGAGACTGAAGGAAATATGCCCTAGAGGCAATAATAAAGTTATTATTTATTTCCTTATTTCATGATAAATGTTTATTATTCATGCTAGAATTGTATTAACCGGAAACATAATACATGTGTGAATACATAGACAAACAAAGTGTCACTAGTATGCCTCTACTTGACTAGCTCATTAATCAAAGATGGTTATGTTTCCTAACCATGAACAATGAGTTGTTATTTGATTAACGAGGTCACATCATTAGTAGAATGATCTGATTGACATGACCCATTCCATTAGCTTAGCACCCGATCGTTTAGTATGTTGCTATTGCTTTCTTCATGACTTATACATGTTCCTATGACTATGAGATTATGCAACTCCCGTTTACCGGAGGAACACTTTGGGTACTACCAAACGTCACAACGTAACTGGGTGATTATAAAGGAGTACTACAGGTGTCTCCAATGATCGATGTTGGGTTGGCGTATTTCGAGATTAGGATTTGTCACTCCGATTGTCGGAGAGGTATCTCTGGGCCCTCTCGGTAATACACATCACATAAGCCTTGCAAGCATTACAACTAATATGTTAGTTGTGAGATGATGTATTACGGAACGAGTAAAGAGACTTGCCGGTAACGATATTGAACTAGGTATTGGATACCGACGATCGAATCTCGGGCAAGTAACATACCGATGACAAAGGGAACAACGTATGTTGTTATGCGGTCTGACCGATAAAGATCTTCGTAGAATATGTAGGAGCCAATATGGGCATCCAGGTCCCGCTATTGGTTATTGACCAGAGACATGTCTCGGTCATGTCTACATTGTTCTCGAACCCGTAGGGTCCGCACGCTTAAGGTTACGATGACAGTTATATTATGAGTTTATGCATTTTGATGTACCGAAGGTTGTTCGGAGTCCCGGATGTGATCACGGACATGACGAGGAGTCTCGAAATGGTCGAGACATAAAGATTGATATATTGGAAGCCTATGTTTGGACATCGGAAGTGTTCCGGGTGAAATCGGGATTTTACCGGGTTACCGGGAGGTTACCGGAACCCCCCGGGAACCACATGGGCCTTCATGGGCCTTAGTGGAAAGGAGAAAAGGGCAGCCCAAGGGGGCTGCGCGCCTCCCCCCTTCCCCTAGTCCTATTAGGACTAGGAGAGGTGGCCGGCCACCCCTCTCCCTCTTTCCCCCTTGGGAATCCTAATTGGAATAGGATTGGAGGGGAGTCCTACTCCCGGTAGGAGTAGGACTCCTCCTGCGCCTCCTCCTCCTGGCCGGCGCACCCTCCCCCCTTGGCTCCTTTATATACTGAGGCAGGGGCACCTCTAAACACACAAGTTGACACAAGTTGATCCACGTGATCAATTCCTTAGCCGTGTGCGGTGCCCCCTGCCCCCTGCCACGACGCCTTATGAACTGTGGTTTGGCAAGAAACCAAAGTTGTCGTTTCTTAAAGTTTGGGGCTGCGATGCTTATGTGAAAAAACTTCAAACTGATAAGCTCGAACCCAAATCGGAGAAATGTGTCTTCATAGGATACCCAAAGGAAACTGTTGGGTACACCTTCTATCACAGATCCGAAGGCAAAACATTCGTTGCTAAGAATGGATCATTTCTAGAGAAGGAGTTTCTCTCGAAAGAAGTGAGTGGGAGGAAAGTAGAACTTGACGAGGTAACTGTACCTGCTCCCTTACTGGAAAGTAGTTCATCACAGAAAACTGTTTCAGTGACACCTACACCGGTTAGTGAGGAAGCCAATGATAATGATCATGAAACTTCAGATCAAGATACTACTGAACCACGTAGATCAACCAGAGTAAGATCCGCGCCAGAGTGGTACGGAAATCCTGTTCTGGAAGTCATGCTACTAGATCATGATGAACCTACGAACTATGAAGAAGCGATGGTGAGCCCAGATTCCGCAAAGTGGCTTGAAGCCATGAAATCTGAGATGGGATCCATGTATGAGAAGAAAGTATGGACTTTGGTTGACTTGCCCGATGATCGGCAAGCAATTGAGAATAAATGGATCTTTAAGAAGAAGACTGACGCTGATGGTAATGTTACTGTCTACAAAGCTCGACTTGTCGCAAAAGGTTTTCGACAAGTTCAAGGGATTGACTACGATGAGACCTTCTCACCCGTAGCGATGCTTAAGTCCGTCCGAATCATGTTAGCGATTGCCGCATTTTATGATTATGAAATTTGGCAGATGGATGTCAAAACTGCATTCCTGAATGGATTTCTGGAAGAAAAGTTGTATATGATGCAACCAGAAGGTTTTGTCGATCCAAAGGGAGCTAACAAAGTGTGCAAGCTCCAGCGATCCATTTATGGACTGGTGCAAGCCTCTCGGAGTTGGAATAAACGTTTTGATAGTGTGATCAAAGCATTTGGTTTTATACAGACTTTCGGAGAAGTCTGTATTTACAAGAAAGTGAGTGGGAGCTCTGTAGCATTTCTGATATTATATGTGGATGACATATTTCTGATTGGAAATGATATAGAATTTCTGGATAGCATAAAGGGATACTTGAATAAAAGTTTTTCAATGAAAGACCTCGGTGAAGCTGCTTACATATTAGGCATTAAAATCTATAGAGATAGATCAAGACGCTTAATTGGACTTTCACAAAGCACATACCTTGACAAAATTTTGAAGAAGTTCAAAATGGATCAAGCAAAGAAAGGGTTTTTGCCTGTGTAACAAGGTGTGAAATTGAGTAAGACTCAATGCCCGACCACTGCAGAAAATAGAAAGAGAATGAAAGTCATTCCCTATGCCTCAGTCATAGGTTCTATAAAGTATGCCATGCTGTATACCAAATCTATTGTATGCCCTACCACTGAGTTTGGCAAGGGAGTACAATAGTGATCTAGGAGTAGATCACTGGACAGCGGTCAAAATTATCCTTAGTGAAATAAGGATATGTTTCTCGATTATGGAAGTGGAAAAAGGTTCGTCGTAAAGGGTTACGCCGATGCAAGTTTGACACTAATCTAGATGACTCTAAGTCTCGGTCTAGATACATACTGAAAGTGGGAGCAATTAGCTAGAGTAGCTCCATGCAGAGCATTGTTGACATAGAAATTTGCAAAATACATGTGGATCTGAATGTGGCAGACCCGTTGACTAAGATTCTCTCACAAGCAAAACATGATCACACCTTAGTACTCCTTGGGTGTTAATCACATAGCGATGTGAACTAGATTACTGAATCTAGTAAACCCTTTGGGTGTTGGTCACATAGCGATGTGAACTATGGGTGTTAATCACATGATGATGTGAACTATCGATGTTAATCACATGGTGATGTGATCTAGATTATTGACTCTAGTGCAAGTGGGAGACTGAAGGAAATATGCCCTAGAGGCAATAATAAAGTTATTATTTATTTCCTTATTTCATGATAAATATTTATTATTCATGCTAGAATTGTATTAACCGGAAACATAATACATGTGTGAATACATAGACAAACAAAGTGTCACTAGTATGCCTCTACTTGACTAGCTCGTTAATCAAAGATGGTTATGTTTCCTAACCATGAACAATGAGTTGTTATTTGATTAACGAGGTCACATCATTAGTTGAATGATCTGATTGACATGACCCATTTCATTAGCTTAGCACCCGATCGTTTAGTATGTTGCTATTGCTTTTCTTCATGACTTATACATGTTCCTATAACTATGAGATTATGCAACTCCCGTTTGCCGGAGGAACACTTTGGGTGCTACCAAACGTCACAACGTAACTGGGTGATTATAAAGGAGCATTACAGGTGTCTCCAAAGGTAGATGTTGGGTTGGCGTATTTCGAGATTAGGATTTGTCACTCCGATTGTCGGAGAGGTATCTCTGGGCCCTCTCAGTAATGCACATCACATAAGCCTTGCAAGCACTGCAACTAAGATGTTAGTTGTGAGATGATGTATTACGGAACGAGTAAAGAGACTTGCCGGTAACGAGATTGAACTAGGTATTGGATACCGACGATCGAATCTCGGGCAAGTAACATACCGATGACAAAGGGAACAACGTATGTTGTTATGCGGTCTGACCGATAAAGATCTTCGTAGAATATGTAGGAGCCAATATGGGCATCCAGGTCCCGCTATTAGTTATTGACCAGAGACGTGTCTCAGTCATGTCTACATTGTTCTCGAACCCGTAGGGTCCGCACGCTTAAGGTTACGATGACAGTTATATTATGAGTTTATGCATTTTGATGTACCGAAGGTTGTTCGGAGTCCCGGATGTGATCACGGACATGACGAGGAGTCTCGAAATGGTCGAGACATAAAGATTGATATATTGGAAGTCTATGTTTGGACATCGGAAGTGTTCCGGGTGAAATCGGGATTTTACCGGGTTACCGGGAGGTTACCGGAACCCCCCGGGAGCCATATGGGCCATCATGGGCCTTAGTGGAAAGGAGAAAGGGGCAGCCCAAGGGGGCTGCGCGCCTCCCCCCTTCCCCTAGTCCTATTAGGACTAGGAGAGGTGGCCGGCCACCCCTCTCCCTCTTTCCCCCTTGGGAATCCTAGTTGGAATAGGATTGTGGGGGGAGTCCTACTCCCGGTAGGAGTAGGACTCCTCCTGCGCCTCTCCCTCTTGGCCGGCGCACCCTCCCCCCTTGGCTCCTTTATATACGGAGGCAGGGGCACCTCTAAACACATAAGTTGACACAAGTTGATCCACCTGATCGATCCCTTAGCCGTGTGCGGTGCCCCCTGCCACCATATTCCTCAATAATACTGTAGCGGAGTTTAGGCGAAGCCCTGCTGCTGTAGTTCATCAAGATCGTCACCACGCCGTCGTGCTGACGGAACTCTTCCCCGACACTTTGCTGGATCGGAGTCCGGGGATCGTCATCGAGCTGAACGTGTGCGTAGGAAATTTTGAATTTCTGCTACGTTCCCCAACACAAGTGGGAGACTGTTGGAAATATGCCCTAGAGGCAATAATAAAGTGATTATTATATTTCCTTGTTCATGATAATTTTCTATTATTCATGCTATAATTGTATTATCCAGAAATCGTAATACATGTGTGAATACATAGACCACAATGTGTCCCATGATCTTGCGTGTGCGTAGGAAATTTTTTGAAATTACTACGAAACCCAACAGAAGCCCTGTTGGAATCCCGCTACTTCCACCACCACGCCGTCGTGCTGTTGGATCTCCATCAACCTCTCCTCCCCCCTTGCTGGATCAAGAAGGAGGAGACGTCGCTGCTCCATACGTGTGTTGAACGTGGAGGTGCCATCCGTTCGGCGCTAGGATCATCGGTGATTTGGATCACGACGAGTACGACTCCATCAACCCCGTTCTCTTGAACGCTTACGCGCGCGATCTACAAAGGGTATGTAGATCCACTCCTCCCTCGTTGCTAGATGACTCCATAGATTGATCTTGGTGATACGTAGGAAAATTTTGAATTTCTGCTACGTTCCCCAACACAAGTGGGAGACTGTTGGAAATATGCCCTAGAGGCAATAATAAAGTGATTATTATATTTCCTTGTTCATGATAATTTTCTATTATTCATGCTATAATTGTATTATCCAGAAATCGTAATACATGTGTGAATACATAGACCACAATGTGTCCCTAGTGAGCCTCTAGTTGACTAGCTCGTTGATCAATAGATAGTCATGGTTTCCTGGCTATGGACATGGGGATGTCATTGATAACAGGATCACATCATTAGGAGAATGATGTGATGGACAAGACCCAAACCTAAGCATAGCACAAAGATCATGTAGTTCGTTTGCTGTAGCTTTTCTGGATGTCAAGTATCATTTCCTTAGACCATGAGATTGTGCAACTCCCGGATGCCGTAGGAGTGCCTTGGGTGTGCCAAACGTCACAACGTAACTGGGTGACTATAAAGGTACATTACAGGTATCTCTGAAAGTATCTGTTGGGTTGGCACGAATCGAGACTGGGATTTGTCACTCCGTATGACGGAGAGGTATCTCTGGGCCCACTCGGTAATGCATCATCATAATGAGCTCAATGTGATCAAGTGGTTGATCACGGGATCATGCATTACGGTACGAGTAAAGTGACTTGCCGGTAACGAGACAGAACAAGGTATTGGGATACCGACGATCGAGTCTCGGGCAAGTAACGTACCGATTGACAAAGGGAATTGAGTACTGGATTGATTAGGTCCTTGACATCATGGTTCATCCGATGAGATCATCGACGAGCATGTGGGAGCCAACATGGGTATCCAGATCCCGCTGTTGGTTATTGACCAGGGAATCGTCTCGGTCATGTCTGCTTGTCTCCCGAACCCGTAGGGTCTACACACTTAAGGTTCGGTGACGCTAGGGTTGTATAGATATGAGTATGCAGTAATCCGAAAGTTGTTCGAAGTCCCGTATGAGATCCTGGACGTTACGAGGAGTTCCGGAATTGTCCAGAGGTGAAGAATTATATATAGGAAGTGTAGTTTCGGCCATCGGGAAAGTTTCGGGGTCACCGGTATTGTACCGGGACCACCGGATGGGTCCCGGGGGTCCACCGGGTGGGGCCACCCATCCCGGAGGGCCCCATGGGCTGAAGTGGGGAGGGGAACCAGCCCATAGTGGGCTGGTGCGCCCCTCCCTTGGGCCCCCCATGCGCCTAGGGTTGGGAACCCTAGGGGAGGGGGCGCCTCCACTTGCCTTGGGGGGGTACTCCACCCCCTTCGCCGCCGCTCCCCCTAGGAGATCCCATCTCCTAGGGCCGGTGCACCCCCCCTAGGGGGCCTATATAAAGGGGGGAGGGAGGGCAGCCGCACCTCAAGCCTTGGCGCCTCCCTCTCCCCTGCTGCACCTCTCCCTCTCGCAGAAGCTCGGTGAAGCCCTGCTGCGATCACTGCTGCATCCACCACCACCCCGTCGTGCTGCTGGATCATCATCAACCTCTCCTTCCCCCCTTGCTGGATCGAGAAGGAGGAGACGTCATCCGCTCCGTACGTGTGTTGAACGCGGAGGTGCCGTCCGTTCCGCACTTGGTCATCGGTGATTTGGATCACGGCGAGTACGACTCCATCATCCCCGTTCTCTTGAACGCTTCCGCTCGCGATCTACAAGGGTATATAGATGCACTCTCCTCTCATTGCTAGTTGACTCCATAGATTGATCTTGGTGAAACGTAGGAATTTTTTTTGTTTTCTGCAACGTTCCCCAACAACTACGAGTACTGGTAAGGTACACATCAATTACATGTATATCACATATACTTTAGTGTTGCCGGCCTTCTTGTCCGCTAAGTATTTCGGGCAGTTCCGCTTCTAGTGACCACTTCCCTTGCAATAAAAACACTCAGTCTCAGGCTTGGGTCCATTCTTTGACTTCTTCCCGGCAGCTTGCTTACCGGGCGCGGCAGCTCCCTTGTCGTCCTTCTTGAAGTTCTTTTTACCCTTGCCTTTCTTAAACTTAGTGGTTTTATTCACCATCAACACTTGAATATACCTCAGGAATGGTCTTTTCCATCCCCTGCATATTGAAGTTCATCACAAAGCTCTTGTAGCTCGGTGGAAGCAACTGAAGGATTCTGTCAATGACCGCGTCATCCGGGAGATTAACTCCCAGCTGAGTCAAGCGGTTATGCAACCCAGACATTTTGAGTATGTGCTCACTGACAGAACTATTTTCCTCCATCTTACAGCTGAAGAACTTGTCGGAGACTTCATATCTCTCGACCCAGGCATGAGCTTGGAAAACCATTTTTAGCTCTTCGAACATCTCATATGCTCCGTGTTGCTCAAAACGCTTTTGGAGCCCCGATTCCAAGCTGTAAAGCATGCCGCACTGAACGAGGGAGTAATCATCAGCAGGTGACTGCCAAGCGTTCATAACGTCTTGGTTCTCTAGGATGGGTGCATCACCTAGCGGTGCTTCTAGGACATAATCTTTCTTGGCAGCTATGAGGATGATCCTCAGGTTCCGGACCCAGTCCGTATAGTTGCTGCCATCATCTTTCAGCTTGGTTTTCTCTAGGACCGCGTTGAAGTTGAGGGCAACATTAGCGTGGGCCATTTGATCTACAAGACATAGTGTAAAGATTTTAGACTAAGTTCATGATAATTAAGTTCATCTAATCAAATTATTCAATGAACTCCCACTCAGATAGACATCCCTCTAGTCATCCAAGTGAAACATGATCCGAGTCAACTAGGCCGTGTCCGATCATCACGTGAGACGGACTAGTCAACATCGGTGAACATCTTCATGTTGATCGTATCTTCTATACGACTCATGCTCGACCTTTTGGTCTTCTGTGTTCCGAGGCCATGTCTGTACATGCTAGGCTCGTCAAGTCAACCTAAGTGTATTGCGTGTGTAAATCTGGCTTACACCCGTTGTATTCGAACGTTAGAATCTATCACACCCGACCATCACGTGGTGCTTCGAAACAACGAACCTTCGCAACTGTGCACAGTTAGGGGGAACACTTTCTTGAAATTATTACGAGGGATCATCTTATTTAAGCTACCGTCGTTCTAACCAAATAAGATGTAAAACATGATAAACATCACATGCAATCAAATAGTGACATGATATGGCCAATATCATTTGCTCCTTTTGATCTCCATCTTCGGGGCTCCATGATCATCGTTGTCACCGGCATGACACCATGATCTCCATCATCATGATCTCCATCATCGTGTCTTCTTGAAGTTGTCTCGTCATCTATTACTTCTACTACTATGGCTAACGCTTTAGCAATAAAGTAAACTAATTACATGACGTTTATGTTGACACGCAGGTCATAAATAAATAAAGACAACTCCTATAGCTCCTGCCGGTTGTCATACTCATCGACATGCTAGTCGTGATTCCTATTACAAGAACATGATCAATCTCATACATCACATATATCATTCATCACATCCTTTTGGCCATATCACATCACACGGCACATGCTGCAAAAACAAGTTAGACGTCCTCTAATTGTTGTTGCAAGTTTTTACGTGGCTGATATAGGTTTCTAGCAAGAACGTTTCTTACCTACGCCAAAACCACAACGTGATATGCCAATTTCTATTTACCCTTCATAAGGACCCTTTTCATCGAATCCGATCCGACTAAAGTGGGAGAGACAGACACCCGCCAGCCACCTTATGCAACTAGTGCATGTCAATCGGTGGAACCAGTCTCACGTAAGTGTACGTGTAAGGTCGGTCCGGGCCGCTTCATCCCACGATGCCGCCGAATCAAGATAAGATTAGTAACGGCAAGTAAATTGACAATATCGACGCCCAACTGCTTTGTGTTCTACTTGTGCATAGAAACTACGCATAGACCTAGCTCATGATGCCACTGTTGGGGTGAAGGAAATATGCCCTAGAGGCAATAATAAAGTTATTATTTATTTCCTTATATCATGATAAAAGTTTATCATTCATGCTAGAATTGTATTAATCGGAAACATAATACATGTGTGAATACATAGACAAACAGAGTGTCACTAGTATGCCTCTACTTGACTAGCTCGTTAATCAAAGATGGTTATGTTTCCTAACCATGGACAAAGAGTTGTTATTTGATTAACGGGATCACATCATTAGTTGAATGATCTGATTGACATGACCCATTCCATTAGCTTAGCACCCGATCGTTTAGTATGTTGCTATTGCTTTCTTCATGACTTATACATGTTCCTATGACTATGAGATTATGCAACTCCCGTTTGCCAGAGGAACACTTTGTGTGCTACCAAACGTCACAACATAACTGGGTGATTATAAAGGAGCTCTACAGGTGTCTCCAAAGGTACATGTTGGGTTGGCGTATTTCGAGATTAGGATTTGTCACTCCGATTGTCGGAGAGGTATCTCTGGGCCCTCTCGGTAATGCACATCACTTAAGCCTTGCAAGCATTGCAACTAATGAGTTAGTTGCAGGATGATGTATTACAGAACGAGTAAAGAGACTTGCCGGTAACGAGATTGAACTAGGTATGGGATACCGACGATCGAATCTCGGGCAAGTAACATACCGATGACAAAGGGAACAATGTATGTTGTTATGCGGTCTGACCGATAAAAGATCTTCGTAGAATATGTAGGAGCCAATATGAGCATCCAGGTTCCGCTATTGGTTATTGACCGGAGACGTGTCTCGGTCATGTCTACATTGTTCTCGAACCCGTAGGGTCCACACGCTTAAGGTTACGATGACAGTTATATTATGAGTTTATGCATTTTGATGTACCGAAGGTTGTTCGGAGTCCCGGATGTGATCACGGACATGACGAGGAGTCTCGAAATGGTCGAGACATAAAGATTGATATATTGGAAGCCTATGTTTGGATATCGGAAGTGTTCCGGGTGAAATCGGGATTTTACCGGAGTACCGGGAGGTTACCGGAACCCCCCGGGAGGTATATGGGCCTTAGTGGGCCTTAGTGGAAGAGAGGAGAGGTGGCCAGAGATGGGCCGCGCGCCCCTCCCCCCTTGGTCCGAATTGGACAAGGAGAGGGGGCCGGCCCCCCTTCCTCCTCTCTCTCCTCTTTCCCCCCCTTCATGAATCCTATTCCAACTAGGAAAGGGGGGGAGTCCTACTCCCAGAGGGAGTAGGACTCCTCCTGGCGCGCCACACCTTGGCCGGCTGCCCCCCCTTTGAGCCTTTATATACGGAGGCAGGGGCACCCCCTAGAGACACAAGTTGATCCACGTGATCATATTCTTAGCCGTGTGCGGTGCCCCCTTCCACCATAGTCCTCGATAATATTGTAGCGGTGCTTAGGCGAAGCCCTGCGACAGTAGTACATCAAGATCGTCACCACGCCGTCGTGCTGACGGAACTCTTCCCCGACACTTTGCTGGATCGGAGTCCGGGGATCGTCATCGAGCTGAACGTGTGCTAGAACTCGGAGGTGCCGTAGTTTCGGTGCTTGATCGGTCGGGCCGTGAAGACGTACGACTACATCAACCAAGTTAACGCTTCCGTTGTCGATCTACAAGGGTACGTAGATCACACTCTCCCCCTCTCGTTGCTATGCATCACCATGATCTTGCGTGTGCGTAGGAATTTTTTTGAAATTACTACGAAACCCAACATGGGGAACGTAGCAGAATTTTAAAATTTTCTACGCATCACCAAGATCAATCTATGGAGTCATCTAGCAACGAGGGAGAGGGGAGTGCATCTACATACCCTTGTAGATCGCGAGCGGAAGCGTTCAAGAGAACAGGGTTGATGGAGTCGTACTCGTCATGATTCAAATCACCGATGACCTAGCGCCGAACGGACGGCACCTCCACGTTCAACACACGTATGGTTGGGAAGACGTATCCTCCAACTTGATCTAGCAAGGGGGAAGGAGAGGTTGATGGAGATCCAGTAGCACGACGGCGTGGTGGTGGAAGCAACGATGATCTCGGCAGGGCTTCGCCAAGCTCAGGGAGAGGAAGAAGTGTCACGGGAGGGAGAAGGAGGCGCCAGGGGCTCGGGTCCGGCTGCCCTCCCTCCCCCCCACTATATATAGGACCTCCTGGGGGGCGCCGTCCCTAGCAGATGCAATCTCCAAGGGGGGCGGCGGCCAAAGGGGGTGGAGTGCCCCCCAAGCCAAGTGGGGCGCCCCCACCCCTAGGGTTTCCAACCCTAGGCGAAGGGGGAGGCCCAAGGGGGAGGCGCACCAGCCCACTAGGGTCTGGTTCCCCTCCCACTTCAGCCCATGGGGCCCTCCGGGATAGGTGGCCCCACCCGGTGGACCCCCGAGACCCTTCCGATGGTCCCGGTACAATACCGATTACCCCCGAAACTTTCCCATTGGCCGAAACTTGACTTCCTATATATAAATCTTCACCTCCGGACCATTCCGGAACTCCTCTTGATGTCCGGGATCTCATCCGGGACTCCGAACAACTTTCAGGTTACCGTATACTAATATCTCAACAACCTTAGTGTCACCGAACCTTAAGGCATTGTTTGGGTAGGGACGAGATTATATAGAACTAGTTTTTAGCAAATTTTTAGTAAAATCGGTTTTATCGATTGTTATATGTGTAACCAGTTTATGAAAAAAGATGTTTGGATTAGAGAAAACTTAGGATCGATTTGTCACGTTCCTTGTTTGGTTTGGATAGGCTTTTCGCCCACACGCATCAACGAGTTTGTTGAGAAAAGGATGAGCGCAGAGAAAAAGTTAGCGATCAAGTATATCCAGACCGCGTTTTTAGAAAAACAACTAATCCTCGTTTTTCCATATACCCAAAATCCTGGATTATGGAAAACCAGATTTTCTATATTCACGGATTAGATAGAGTTGCCAAACAGGATTTTAGTTTGTTACATCGTTTTCCTAATTTGTGGAGAACCAGTTCTCTACGTATCACGTATCCAAACAACGCCTAAGTGTGTAGACCGTACGGGTTCGGGAGACATACAGACATGACCGAGACGACTCTCTGGTCAATAACCAACAGCGGGATCTGGATACCCATGTTGGCTCCCACATGCTCCTCGATGATCTCATCGGATGAACCACGATGTCGAGGATTCAATCAATCCCGTATACAATTCCCTTTGTCAATCGGTACGTTACTTGCCCGAGACTTGATCGTCGGTATCCCAATACCTTGTTCAATCTCGTTACCGGCAAGTCACTTTACTCGTACCGTAATGCATGATCCTGTGATCAACCACTTGGTCACACTGAGCTCATTATGATGATGCATTACTGAGTGGGCCCAGAGATACCTCTCCGTCATACGGAGTGACAAATCCCAGTCTCGATTCGTGCCAACCCAACAGACACTTTCAGAGATACCCGTAGTGTACCTTTATAGCCACCCAGTTACGTTGTGATGTTTGGCACACCCAAAGCATTCCTACGGTATCCGGGAGTTGCACAATCTCATGGTCTAAGGAAATGATACTTGACATTCGGAAAAGCTATAGCAAACGAACTGCACGATCTTTGAGCTATGCTTAGGATTGGGTCTTGTCCATCACATCATTCTCCTAATGATGTGATCCCGTTATCAATGACATACAATGTCCATAGTCAGGAAACCATGACCATCTTTTGATCAACGAGCTAGTCAACTAGAGGCTCACTAGGGACGTGTTGTGGTCTATGTATTCACACATGTATTATGTTTCCGGATAACACAATTATAGTATGAACAATAGACAATTATCATGAACAAGGAAATATAATAATAACCATTTTATTATTGCCTCTAGGGCATATTTCCAACAGCAAGTTGCCTGAAATTTAAATTGAGTCCATCAAACTCTAGAGTGTAGACCCGATAGAAAAGACGGCGAGGGGGGGTCATAGTGAATGCCACCGAGGCCCAGCGGAGAAGAATCAGAGGCTTGACGATTCAGGTGCAAGCTGGGGCTACCAGTGTCGGAGAGGAAGAGGGGATGGGTGGGTTTAGAGGAATCGACATTGGCCGCAGCAGACGTCGAAGGGCGGCAACATGAAGAGGATGGCGGGACGAGGAGGAGGAGGAGGAGGAAGGCACGCCATCCACTGGATCTAAATGAGACGACCTGGAAAATTAATTCGACTAGTGCCAAAAGGAAAATTAAGGTAAACCACATATAGCCAGGGATGTCGTGCAAAAAGAAAACCATGATTCTTTTATGCTGGCATGTCTTCTATAATGTATGATGAAAACTGAGAATGGAATATCGGCTTGTATAGTAAAAGCTGTTTTTTCATTAAGCTATTTTCCATTCAGTAGTACTACGCAACGGTGCATAATGGTGTTGTTAAGCCCCTCTTATTGCGCACATGTTATAAAAGTTATGGTTTGTGCTTGAATGCAAACCGTGTGTGATAGCTTTCTTGGCGCTTATTATCCCTACAGAACAACTATGCACGATAAACTACATATGGCAGCATGGATAAATCGTGTGAAATGTGTTCCACAATCGCACATTATATAAAAGGGCTAACTATGTGCGATACACTTTTCAATCAAGAGGGCTACATATCGCTGAAACTGCTTTGAGAAGAAAAGTTTTAATAATAAGTTTGTTTAAAAAAAGGATTAAAGCCTTCATTTAAAAAAACTGCAGCCTTTTCGAGACAACTTGAAAAGAACTAACCCCAATAATTGGGGAACGGTCACCACGAACGAGGGTCTATTAAAAATATATATTTCTGCTGGGGTGAGCTGCTCCCAGCGAACGAATCAGCCCTCCCTCGGTCGTTCGCCAGGGGAAGGGACATGGCAAATCGCAACGCCCAGAGACCTAGTTTACTGATTTTTTTTAAATGCCATGAACAAAAAATACATGTTTTTCTTGTAAACACAAAGAGAAAGCGTTGTATAATTGCCATGAATATTTTATAAAAAGGAAAAATTTCATGCCACTATGAAAAAAATGCCAAGTTAATTTATAAAATGGCCATGCTACTTTACAAAAATGATACGGCGTCAAGATGCGTGCGACGGTGATGGGACCGTTCGCTGGGGTTGGCCTTCCAGGCAGCGTCAGCCAAATAACATTTCCGCCTAAAAAACGTGTGAGCGGAAGGATACAAAACTGCAACTCATTCTTTCTCTCCTTCCTCTGTGTTTGACACAGTTTGGGACCCTCGCCCTGGAACTCCGTGGAGAACCGCCGGTGGATGCTACGCCGAGCTCCCAGGCTTCTTGCCGCAGTAAACCTCACCTTCCCCACCACTGCCAACCTCACCCGCATTTCCCACCCGGGCCTTCACGTAGCATTATTTCACCATGCGTCCGCTGAGGGCGAGGGCGGCGCCCGCTACCTGCTCGACGGAATGCCCCACGGAGCACGGGCCAGCTCCATCGTGCGCGCGCTCAGGGACGGCGCGCGCCACGCCGCAGACGCCGTCGACGCCCTCCACTGCGCGTCCCTCAAGTCCGGCGCGGTGCTGGACCCGCCCGTGCGCACCTCCCTCCTCACGGCATACGCCAGGAGGAGGGACGACGCGTGTGCCGCCCTGGCGCTGCTCGACGAGGCCGCCCGCCCGGACGTGATCCTGTGGAACGCCACGCTCGATGCTCTGACGCGGAGCTGCCGTCTGGGCGACGCCGTGGTTCTGTTCCGGCGGATGGCGTGCGTGCTCGGGGCGTTCGATTCGGCCACCCTGGTCATCATGCTGTCGGGGGCGTCGCGTGCCAGAGAGATGGAGCTTGGGACGGCGCTCCATGCCGCGGCTGTGAAGAGATGCCTCGACACTGACCTGAACCTTCAGAATGCTCTCGTGCACATGCACGCGAAGTGTGGGCGTTTCTGCACTTCGGAGGCTGTGTTTTGGAGGATGCCGTGTTGGGACACCACCTCATGGAATTCTATGATTGGTGGAAGCACGTTCAATGGACTTTTTGAAGTTTCGGCTTGTTGCTTCAGGGAGATGATCCGTTTGGGGGTTCAGGCAGATGAGGTCACTCTGTCTTCTGTCCTTGCAGCATATTCTCGCACGGATGGTCTTTTTGCCTTTGGGAGGTCTGTCCATGGCTGTGTTGTCAAGCTTGGTTATGACGACACTGCATCTTGCTCGGTGGCGAATTCTCTTATAACATTTTATTCAGCCCTTGGATTTACCGAGGACGCAGGGAATGTCTTTGCAGGCATTTTGAGTAAAACTTTGGTATCATGGAATGCTATGATCAAGGGATTGGTGGAGAATGAAAAGGTCAGCGAAGCCCTCTTTGTTTTCCAAGAAATTATATCAGGGTACCAGCCAGATTATGCCACTTTGGTGACTGTAATTTCTGGCTGTGCTGATCAAGGACTACTCTGTGAAGGGAAAGAAATCCATGGATACATAGTCAGAAAAGGCCTTCTGCATGAGGAGTCTTCTATAGGAAATAGCTTACTTGGCTTATATATGAAATGTCATGACTCATTTACTGCTAAGCTTTTGTTCAGGACAATGCCAGTAAGAGACCTCATATCATGGAACACAATGCTTTCTGGTTACTCAAGAGATGTCTCACTGGGAGTAGAGGCTCAAGCTATGTTCAAGGAGCTGCTTTCTGAAGGTTTAAACTGCACCATGACCACTATACTTGCTGTTCTACCTTCATGCTCTTGTCCAGAAGACCTTAGCTTTGGCAAAGGAGTTCACTCTGTTATCCTGAAGTATGGATTTGTGAGTGCAGTTTCAGTTGTTAATGCGTTGATGCACATGTACATATGCTGCGGGGACACACTGGCTGCCTTAGCGCTGTTGGAAAGAATAATGTTGGTATCAGATATTATTTCATGGAATACAGCCACAGTAGGCTGTGTACAGAATGGACTACATGGTGACGCCTTGGAAGCATTTCGGTTCATGCATTCATCTTTGCCAGTAAATCCTGACAGCATTACACTAGTTAGTGTTTTATCAGCATGTGGAACTCTTAAACTGCACTCCCTAGGAAAGTTCATCCACTGCATGTCACTGAAGCACTTGCTTGCATGCAATTTGAGGGTGAAGAATGCCCTGTTAGCCATGTATTTCTGGTTTGCAGATACTGAAAGTGCCGAGTCAATCTTCTATAGTCCCGGAGATATAAATTTGTGCTCCTGGAATTGTATGATCTCTGGCTTTGCACAGAATAACGATGGCTGGAGAGCATTGCAGTTCTATCAGAAGATTGAAGACTTCGTGCCTGATGAAATGTGTACAGTCAGTATCATCTGTGCTTGCACTCAACTAGGGGATCTTACATATGGAAAGAGCATACATGGGCATGTGGTCAGGTCTGATCTTCAAAATAATGTTTTTGTTTCAGCATCGCTTGTTGATATGTACAGTAAGTGCGGAAGACTCGACGTTGCTGTCAGAGTATTTGAATCCTCTGCTGAAAAATCAATTGCTTGCTGGAACTCCATGATATCAGCTTTAGGATTTCATGGGCATGGGTTGCGATCAATAAAACTTTTCTGCAAGATGATTCAGTCTGGGATGACAGCCACGAGAAGTACTTTTATTGCTCTTTTGTCAGCTTGCAGTCACTCTGGACTCACTGATGAAGAATGGGAGTATTACCACCTTATGTCAGAGAAATTTGGGATCATTCCAACAGCCGAACACCATGTATGCATCGTAGACATGCTTGGACGTGCTGGTTGGCTGCAGGAAGCACATAAATTTGTGGAGAGTTTACCATCCAAGGAAGCACATGGAGTTTGGGGTGCACTGTTAAGTGCTTGCAGTAACAAGGCTGAACTCAAGATGGGCGAGTCCACCGCAAATCATTTGCTCTGCCTGGAGCCTGAAAACAGTGGTTATTATGTGACAATTTCTAACCTGTATGCAAATCAAGACATGTGGGATGGTGCAGTCCAGGTTAGGGACATTTTGCAAGATAAAGGATTGATGAAGCCCCATGGTCACAGTATTGTTGGATAAAGGGTGGCAAAGGAACCATGGAAGGGGTGGCAAAGGAACCATGGAAGCTATGCTTTCCAAGAAAAATTTCCACTAAATCACCAAAGGTGCACGTTCCCTTCACTATTTTTTGTCATGCAGACTCGCTCAAGCACGATGTAGGTATCTGACTAGTTGGCTTAACTCTTTCTGGTTAGACACTTTCCCTTGAATAGTAATGAAGTGATTGAACCTATTTACTTAGTATGTCAGGATGAATTTCCTCGTTTGGCCTTCAAATTTTTGTTCAAATTCTGAACTTTTATTTGCTATGCTGTTTGTGGATTGATCACTCTTGAACTAATTGTGCAAGTATGTTACTGGGGATAAGCAAAACAAAATGATATTTTATTCCAAAGGTTTTCGTCCTTTAAGCAATGGAAAATTAATAAATAAAATAAACGGGAGGGCAAACTGTGATGTATCATATCATACTACTCTGTTATTATTCTGAGCCAAACAAGCTTATGCCTGTGAGAAAGAAAAGTTGAAACGAAGTATGTTAATGAGCTCAAGTGTTTATATGTCATATCATTTTTTTTTGGACGCCCTTCATTACCTCATCTAGATTACTTTTCACAAGTGTTACTGGCACTCTAGCATGAAATCCATCTAGTCATTTCTTAAACAACCGTTTATTTCATGTAGGTGGTCCTGTCAACCAGTCACTTAATCTTATCTCATATTCACCGACAATCCCGTGTACAAAGCATCCAGAGTATTGGGAGTTAATTTTTTATTTTTGAGATATGTGAGTTAAATCCTTCCTACTCAACTGTAACAAAATAATTGTGTGTTCGTTTCTCCAGGGATAATCAGGACTCACTCCTCACCCCCTATCCATTCTCGGAGCGGTTTATTGTTTTTCATACAACTTGCAAACATATATAAACTGATGAAATTTAGTGTAAGAAAAATAAGAAGCGGTTGTTTAATTTCATAAGCAAACAAATCCTCTCATTTAGGTTTCAAGGGCTTGAGGGCCAAAACTTTACGACCAAGATACAACCTCACGCGAAGATTAAATGCATCTAACTGTAGCCAGTGACCGCGTGAAGAAGCAGTTTCCACGTAAATATTATATTTTGGCTGCCACATGGGATAATTGGGCTCGCATACAATGCACCAATTGGAGGAAAGAAAACCCATTGCATGCATGGGCTGGTGTTCTATAACGATCTGCTGGGGAGATTAAATCCAACATTTTTCATGAATGACCAAAAATAACGCACATACTCAGTGTACCTGGCTTAATAATGATGGACAGAGGTAATAGACAGAAGTACGAGCTAGCTCAATTTACTCACTCAAGGTTTTTCTTTTTTCAACAAATGTTCAGAATCTTAAAAAATGTCTATATGTCTTTAGTTGAAAAATTGAAGAAAAGCTATGCATGAAGAATATATGGCTGTAATGAAGAGTAACACCTGACACTTTGTACTCCACCTCGAGGTAAAAACGTGATGGGCCACAAACAAGTTTGTCCCAGGTATAAAGTGTGCCTTGTTACTACACGCTTCAAGAAGCATTAATGTTTTGATTATCAGGATGCTTACCCTATTGTAAAAGCTTCCACCATAAGAATTGTACTAGCACATATGCCCGTGCGTTGCAACAGGGGTGAAAATTGATATGTAGAGATGCGCAAGCACAACATATCAACTCATTAAGTAGTTTAACTGACACACTCAGTTGCCCTAAGGGAACTCCCCACTATATTTGAACTTATAACATTTGTATTAACCCTAAATTTAGGTTGTGAATGTGCAGCCGATGAACTTACAACACGGCCAAGTTAAACAATGTCGGATTGCAATTATACATTAAGTTATATCATACTGCCATAGTCTCATAATATACCAACTATCTCATGTTCACCGACAATCCTGTGTACAAAGCATCCAGAGTTTGGGGAGTTAATTTTTTCTTTTTGAGATATGTGAGTTAAATCCTTCCTACTCAACTGTAACAAAATAATTGTGTGTTCGTTTCTCCAGGGATAATCAGGACCCACTCCTCACCCTCTATCGATTCTCGAAGCAGTTTATTGTTTTTCATACAACTTGCAAACATATATAAACTGATGAAATTTAGTGTAAGAAAATAAGAAGCGGTTGTTTAATTTCATAAGCAAACAAATCCTATCATTTAGGTTTCAAGGGCTCGAGGGCCAAGACTCTGCGACCAAGATACAACCTCACGCGAAGATTAAATGCATCTAGCTATAGCCAATGACCGCGTGAAGAAGCAGTTTCCACGTAAATATTATATTTTGGCTGCCACGTGAGATATTTGGGCTCGCATACAATGCACCAATTGGAGGAAAGAAAACCCATTGCATGCATTGGCTGGTGTTCTATAACGATCTACTAGGGAGATTAAATCAAGCATTTTTCATGAATGACCCAAAAATAACGGACATAATCAGTGCACCTGGCTTAATAATGATGGACGGAGGTAATAGACATAAGTACGAGCTAGCTCAATTTACTCACTTAAGGTTTTTCTTTTTTCAACAAATGTTCAGAATCTTAAAAAATGTTTGCATTTGTAAAAATTAGTTTATTTTTTAGAAATGAATTCTTTTTATCAAATTTTGTCCAAAAATTCAGAAATAGTTTATTATTCCAAAAATATCACTTCTTTTAAAAAAAGTTTGAAAACTAAAAAATGTTTAAATCTTCTGTTGCAATTTTTACAAGAAAAATCGAAGAACTACGGTGGCAGACGTTGTTAACTCATGGGAGGTCGGTTCCACTCACGCACAATTTTTTGTTAACTGTTTTTTATGTTTTGCCACTGCTGTTTGTTTCTTTAATTCCTACGCTACAAATATTCCACAAAAGTTAGCTTGTCATACCGGCAAGGACTGTGGGCACAGCACCCACTGGTTGCTGGTTCGATTCCCACCTGGGCACCTTTTTTATATTGTTTTTCGACTGGATAAAGAGAAATCTCGCACGAGAGGATTTGCAGCGAACGAAAAATATTAGTCCCATATCGGACGAAAAAAATCTGGATCCCATCACAAACCATAAAAAGTGGAGAAACAATTCTCCCTTTAATATTAGGTAAAGATAAAGATTACGCACACCAGTCTCCAAGGGATGGTGTTTATGCTTGTTGTGCAGAACACGAGAATTCTCAATGTTATGCTAAAGAAAGTGTATCTCAAACAACCACTGGTATATGAAAATGGCTACACATATCATTATGTTTGCAAACTTGTCAAAGCACTCTATTGCTTTAAAGAGCCCCATCGAGCATGAGACTCTTCATCAAGCATCTCATGCGTTGGGCAAGCTAACATACAAAACTATCATGCTTCTTCGACGATAGGGTCATCTCCCGTGAAATCCTACATTGAGAGAAAAGTGTTACTTAAGTACACATGTCCAACTCAACAATTCATATGCAGCACATAGATTCATACAAATGAGAAAAACTCTTACTTCCAGGTTCATGTTGGAAAATATATCATCCACTGAGAAGGCATTGATTTCATTCAGTTGATCATTAAGAGGTTGCTGATCAAGTGTGCCTTCTTGCATAGGAAGAATGCTAGCTCCATCCCGGCCATCAAGTAGCTGAGTCAATGAGAAGAAATCGTTTGTCTGAAGGTTGTGAAGCATCGAAGTAGTTCTTTCACTATTGACCAGATGATTATCTTTAGTTGAAGTTCTACTTGCATCAAGTGCAGAGCTACCATTCAACATCGTTCCTACTGAGCTTGTGTTGCTTGCCATGTTGAATGGTGCCATCTGCTCAGTGAAGCCTCCCACTAATGTGGTATTGCTTATGAATGGTGCCTTTTCATTTTGCAGAGGCAACCGGCTAGATGACATTGCATAGCTCTCTAGTTGGTTGATCTGTGGGAAGTTCACCTGTGATGCGACAAGAGACCTCCCGCCACCAACTGTTGTATTTGCAAATGAACTTTGACGATTGGAAGGGGTTTTGCCTTTGCTTGTCTCCATTAGCTTGCCACACATGAGGTCAGCATAGGAATTACTATAATTGAATGAAGGAAATTCATCTAACATTATCTCATTGGGTATGTTGTTGTATAGGCTGACGGGAGGGTCACCAAAACCTGTGAATCTTCTTGCATCTGACGGTTGTTTCCCAACATACCTCGGCACTCTACCATCATGGAGGTATGACCCCATGTCGAAGTTGCTTTGGGTGTTCATCGCCGGAGCCAAGTGACCTATTGCACCATAGTTGTTTGTACTCCAAGAGGAAGTGTCGCTAGAGGACGCACTCCATCTTCCATGTTCATGATTATGCATGAAATTGTCCTTGTTGTTCATGTTGTACGATGAGTTCCATCTTTCATATGCATCACCAGAGTGATTTGAGTTGACTTTTTTTAAGTGCAATCTATACTTCTGAAATAAAAAGATAGACAAAATAACAAGGTATGAGATGGATGCTCGTCAGAAAAAAAATAACAGTAAATATGTGAGTACAAAAAGAACTAATGATATTGCATGGGTAAAAATACTCCTAAAAATATTAGGCATGCATTATATGAGATAAGCCTCGCATTTTAAGGGAAACATTTAATTAAAATTACACTTCATGATAGTTGCATTACTAGAGCTTTGACTGATATGTTCCCCAGAAAATAAAAGCTTGCACTTATATATGACAAAGTGTTAGCCTACGAATAATAGTAAGAAAAACATAGAAATTAAGCATAAAGGTCGAAAATAAACCTGTAGATGACTCGCGATATTCTCTCTACTGAGGTAATCCACATTCATCAGCTCCAATACCTTTTTTGGAACAGCCCCTACAATTATGTAATAAAAAATTATAATGAAAATATGGAGCAGCCAACATTGTCAATGAATGAGGCACAAGATGTGAATTCTTACTATCAAGGCCGATCTGGTTGATAGCTTCTAGAAACTTGTTATGCAGCTGAAGTGTCCATGTCACCCTTGGCTTTCTGTGGGTGGTGGATACACATGTGCTTTCATTGTGCTTGTTAGAATCATCTCCAACATTTCTCTTATTCCCCGGTAACTTACTCTTTTCAGCAGTCGCTGGTTGAACTCTCTGGACATCACTGTCATGATCGCTGATGTGGCTTATTGCTTTGGGATTTCTCCACCTTTGAACATGTTGCCATATGTTTTTTAGCTCATGGGTACGAACTGGCTTCACCATAAAGTCGGATGCACCATGTTCTATCCCCTTCATCACAACCTTCTTGTCGCAATCGACGGATAGCACTGCAGGCCATATGACCAATGACTTAGATTTAGAATTTAGAAATTCACAAAACTCTATGAAGTGTACATATGTTTTGGTCAAAGTGCCTATAGACAAAAAAAGCATTTCAATGTTCAATTTTATAATTCTGCTTCAATGTAGACTAAAATGGGCAAAATTTCACACATTCAATATGAAGATACAGAAATAATGGCTGAAACAATAACAATAACACAATGCCTAAGCCATATCACGACATGTTCCACGTAGGGAAAACACATCATCGTGTCTAACTATTGGTGAACCTGAAGATCAAGTAATATTATTGGCAGTCAACCATGTTTCTCTAGCATACTAGGTAACATCTATCGGCCCACGTAATGCTCTAAGCATTTTAAGTGATCACACTCATATTAGTTTTTAAACGTTAAGCACCATTGTCAATAGCTTTTTTATTGCAACTAGCTAATTGTCTGTGCTTGCCACGGGGGCATACATATTCTACGTGATAATTTTCATGATTAATGTGGTCCTCGCGTCCAGTGCTCGATGATACTTTTTATAATTAGTGTGATACTCCTGTCCAAAGAATGATACTCTTCATAATTAACGTGGTCCTCTCGTCCAATGCTCAATGATACTTTCCATAAATTAATGTCTAGATAATTGACATGTGTAAATAACTATGCAGCTAATTAATTGCATGCAGCTGTGGGCGAGGCAGAGATTGGGCAAGAATTATCTGGGACGATTTTTGGGCATTAATAGTAGAGATTCAGGAAAATAAGTACGTGTGGTTGCACTTTCTGTGAATGTAATTTGACTATAAATTAGTGTGCTGGTTCAAACTCAACAAATATGCAGTATTGTATGCATTACCCATGGTTAACCTACTCGACGTATGTACTTAAAAGTGACACTCCTACTTTATATGCTATTCTCGAGAGTAAATAGTCATAAGGAGTAACAACTTTAAGGAGAATGAACATGAGTAGCAATCTCAATCTTAATAATATCAATACAACATAGGTATTTCTTAATTGTAGTATTCATGAAACCCCTAGCAAACAGATGTGGTGCAATTGTGTACTTTGTGTGATTGGTAGAACACGAATTTTAATATTAGCTTTGGAAACAACTAAATATAACTTGGTCATATCATGAAATATGAATAGATTATAGTTTTCGTTCTTATTGGTAGGATTTTACAACTAATTGAGATGATATAAAATTAAATTCTAGATGTTCATAAATACAACCAACGAACACGTGGATAGTGGGGTCTACATTACATTGGAGTGATAGAGACTCTCACTAAGCCAAACTACTCATTTATAAAATTAAATTGTAGATAGTCCATAAAAGACGCCCATCGAACACGTGGGTGTGGAAACTATGTTACATTGGAGTGACACAGACTCTCACTAGGACAAATTAGCCATTGGAGTGACCATGTCTCTAGCCTACCAAACACTATCAACCTAATTATTAAAAACAATAATTGGGATCTCATAATCACGTGCTATCTACGTTTGTTCCCCTTTCCCACCATCCATCCGATCTGATGGATGGATGGTTAGATATGATCCCATTGTTTTGGGCTAGAAACCGACATTGCATCCCCTACTAACTCATGTGTCGCTCCACCTCCGCTCTCCCGCCCCACTTGCCATCCGATCGGACGGATGGCTGGATAGGATGCCATTGGTTTGGGCTAGAAACCGACAATACGTCCCCTACTAACTCATGTGTCGCTCCACCTCCGTTCTCCCGCCCCACTCGCCATCCGATCGGACGGATGGCTGGATATGATGCCATTGGTTTGGGCTAGAAACCGACAATACGTCCCCTACTAACTCATGTGTCGCTCCACCTCCGCTTTCCTACCCCACTCGCCATCCGATCGGACGGATGGCTGGATAGGATGCCATTGGTTTGGGCTAGAAACCGACAATACGTCCCCTACTAACTCATGTGTCGCTCCACCTCTGCTCTCCTACCCCACTCGCCATCCGATCGGATGGATGAACGGTTAGATGGGACCCCGACACCCCGTTGGTTTGGACTCAATGGGGATCCCGTTCTTTAGAACTCTTCCAGGTTAGAAATAGAGTGCGGGTGCCGTGCATGTGTACGTGGTTTCATAAAATCGTCCTAAATATATAGGATCTCACATGCTGCCCAAAGAAATTAATATCCTCTCAGGGTAACTCCAAGATTGAGGAGTAAAAGCACGTTGTTAAGAACAACTGTCAATGCTCAGGGATGCAAAACACAAAAATTGGACTTTGAATTGAGAGCTGTGAGAGTACTGATGACGGGCAGATCCATCTCGAGGCGGATGAGCTCGAGGAGCTTGAAGCCGTCCATGTCCGGCATGCGCACGTCGGTGATGACGAGGTCGAACTGCTGCTTCCCTGCCATGAGCATCCTCAGCGCCGTCTTTGCATCCATCACCGTCGTTGCTGCATAGCGGCAAGCATTATTCGCGAGCAACAAATAGATCACAAGGCCCCGATTCTAATGGACTATGGCGAAGTGGAGGGATCAAGAGACTCACGTTGGTACTTGCAACGGCGCAAGAGGGCTTCTAGTACCGTGAGGCAGACGCGGTCGTCGTCGACGACGAGGATGCGTAACCCCTCCGGGAACTTGTCCTCCGCCGCATCCTCCATCATCTGCCTTCGGTCCCCACCCATCGTGGCCATGTTCTCCGAACTTCTTCCCACCTGGAGAAGCAAACGCCATCAAGAAAAATACTGATTAAAAAACAAGTCAACACAAACCTCACAGCCATCTAAGAACACAACCCAAAACCTCTATTAGCTTCCTCGTCTCAGGACACAACTGAAGTTAATTACTGAACAATCCAGATTTCAGAGGAGTGGTGAGAAGGGCTGGAGGATGCAGGGCGTCTATTTATAGGGCTAGAGGGGTCAAGGGAAGTCTTGCGGTCCAGAGTGTGCATGCGCTAGTTTCTACTCCTTAATTTCTGCAGCTAGGCCATTTGACCTGGCGATGTCAATGTGCGTGTCTTCTTGTGCAATCGGCCCATGGTTCCTTCCATGAGAGGTGAGCAAAACCACGGGTTGTGCTGCTGTTTTTTGCTTTTGTTCTTTTCTCACCAAATGTTTAATGTTGGAACACAAACGTTATGATCTTGAATTACAAAAGGGAGAGGCTCCTGCTCCTGCTTCCTTTGACCCGGAACAGAGAAAGCGTTCATGTCTCAATCGTCAGATTCCTACCTACCTTTGCATGGCAACGTGAGAATGTGAGGGCCTAATATAAACTCAAGGAGTGGAAGTCCTTTTCCACTTATCACTTTGTGGAAAAATAATATGACAAGGGCATTTTTATCTGAAGAAAAACACTTCAAGAAGATAAGTTCAAGGGTGTTTCAGACTAGGGAGTACCGGATGCACCCTAGCTAAGGACGAGAGTAAGTGAGTAACACACAAATTCGAACCAAATGATTGCTTATCATGAGGTGTCAGGCCTATGTATTAAACAAAGAAAGAAATATATCGTTTACAAAGAAGGGAGGAAGAAATACAGGGATAGAAGAGTGGAGTTCTTGTGGTCCAGGCGTTGGATGTCTGTAGTTTCTGCCATTTTTATTTTCATTACTCCCCATAAAAAGAAATCAGTTTTTCTTCCCATTCCAGTGTCAAATGTCAACTTTCTTGTGGTCCAACGTTGGAGCTAGATGATATCGTCTGTATTCCAAAAGAGGCTTTTGGCGATGTTCAAGTCATATCTCAAATTAATACCTCACCTTTATTCTCATGAAATTTGTTTCGGTGCACCGAAAGCGTATGTTCATGGTCTCACTATATATATAAACTAATAGATGATCCGTTGAATGAGTTAGGCAATTTGGAGGCCCGGCCCAGTGAACCAAGATATTTTTAAATGATAAAAAATCCTATTTAAAAGTTTTAATATATTCTGAAATAGCTTGACTTGTAATTGATGTATTTTACATATGTGTAAGCTTCTCTTAAAATATACTTTACCATGTATGTAAATTTGTATGCATGTGCTGTTTGCTATTTCTAAATGTAGATCTTGGTCCTTTTGTGTACGTATATATATAAACATGTTACATGAAAATTTCTAGGTGCAGTAGATAACATCTATATGATCATTTCCAACAAAATACACCTCAACTATTTTCAAAAACCCAGACTCGACGGAGTCCAGGGTCCGATCAAACTTTATCGCAATCAGTTTGAAGTAATCACAAAAGGAAACATGACAATGCTTACTGATTCTAAGCGCATCACGCATAAATAGAGAAGCAATGAAAAAATTAATTTAAACTTTAAGTGTTGGACCAACATGATATGGTGTGATTTCGACGAGTGGAACTCCCAACCACTTAAAACACATTCTTGAAGAAGTAGGCATGCGATGGCTGCCGTTTCTTGTTCTTGTTTGCAAAATATTAGAGATCAATGATATCCTGTGAACTTCCCTGCAGCTCGCATTATTCATGGACATGAATAATTATATTATGAAATGCCAACATATGATCTGACAAATCCTATTAAAATGATTTAAGGGATGCGGTAGCGCTTACTATCATTGTGGAAAAATTCTTAAAAATTCCTGGCCAATGGAGATGAAAGGAGTCAATGTGCCACATGACAGTTGGAGATGAAAGAACACAATGTGCCACATGAGAGAGGGGAAGAAAGGAGTCAAAGCGCCACTCGACAAAGAGAGATGAAAGTAGTTAGCACACCACGTGAAAAATGGAAATGAAATGATTCAACCCGACACATAACAAATGAAGATGAAAGGAGATAATGCACTATGTGACAAATATATGTCGTAAGAATAAAAAAGTTTGGATTTGGAGGGCAAGATTGGAACCCAATGATTTCTATATAGAAAGACCTAGAGCCACCACTTAAGCTCATTGCTTTAAATGGAGTCCAACATGATGCATTGATATAATGTTTTTCTCTTTTTAGGAAATTGTTTTTGAAGAAGATGATGACCCACCCAATGGAAATGGAAAATTTCTACTTTTTATGATGATGTTTGACGTTTGACTCTGCATAGGTCGGATACTATACCCATACAACGAATCACCTCATGGGTCCTGTACCATTGTACGATGCCCTTACAGGTACTCTAGAGATACTGCACTAAGATCCACCCCAAATTTGGTGATGTCAAATTGTTGGGAAACATAGTAGAAGACCAAAAATCGCCCTACGATCAAGATTCCGGATCACTATGAAGATGCATAGAAGGTTAGATGGGATTGTCACCAACTTCGAGTTGCAGTGGAAGAAGAGTTAGTGTAGATCGTTCTTGAAGTCCCTCAAACCGTCCAAGATGATCCCTTGAACCGAATATCGAAAGCACGGGCTCTCTATGGATTGCACGCGTACGGGCTTCACGATTCGGCAGAGCTTCGCCATGCAGAGTTTAGCATTGCCTGATAATTAGGGGAGGGACTCTATTATCCGGATTAGAGAAAACTAGAACTAGGTCTAATCAATTCTAAACTAGAATTAGAACTAGAGAAGGGGCTCTCGAGGCAAAGCCACTTGTCTCTCTAGGGCCCCCCCTCTCATGTATATATAGGCGTGGGGGAAGGGGAGTCCGACTTGGAGAAGGAGCCTCCCTCCCTTGGTGCATCGGCCAAGGAGGGGGGCTCCTCCTCCAACCCCCCCTAGCTTGTCCAAAAAGCTAATAAGGGCGCCTCCACTATTGAACCCAATAACTTTTCCCATTAGGCCTTTATTATTTTCCCTACCCATAGCCTCTAAATAAAGGGGCATGCTAATCAATATTTGAGCCCTCTATATTAATATTAGGTTCCCGAAAACATTTTCTATTTATATATTTTCCCAGTATTACCCGAAACGCTTCCGATTTCTCTTGAAACTAGTTCTTTCATTCCCGAAACAATTTCGGTAATATTTTCATTCCTCACTCCACTAGAACTCATCAGATTGTAATTCCCTGTACACATGGCATAGGCGGGCGGAGGAGGAGAAGCAGACGTTTATGTGCCTTCTTCTCATGCTCTTAGTGATGTGTGAATGGGCCCACCTTATATGTTGGTCCAACTCACCCTCCACGACCGAGGTGGGATTAAACTTTTCACACTCTCTTGTCGAGTAAATGGGCCTCTAAGATTTTCAAGAATTACTGGAAATAAGAAATGGCCTAAAAGCCCAATAATTCCAAAAAATAATACAATGATAATTGGTTTCCAAGAAATAAGTATTTTTTGTGCGATCCAAAAAGTAAGCAATTACCTTTATACCTTCATAGAAAATGTAATTACTTGTATGAATAAGTCGACATCATAAGTATTATTGTCTAGATATGACATCCGTGGAAATGGGAACTGTATCATCGTTAGTCTGTGCCATACAGAAAAAAAGAGTCTATGCCATTTTTTTTGAAAAGGAGGAAAACCTCCGGCCTCTGCACCGATAGATGCATACGGCCATATTATTTAAAACCACAAGAAGGTCTTAAGTTCCAATGCTGCTCATAGTCCGAGCAAAAAGAAAAAAAATAAGTCTGCAACGTGCCACACTTGGCGAAAACGCTCCACATCCGGCAATCAAGAATAGACTGTGATGCCTAGACACCTAGCCTATTATTAAGTCGCCATCCAAATCGGCTAAAGATAGCCCGTGCTACCGTCTCCCAACGGTTGCACCCAATATCCAAAGGCTCCCTGAAATCTGCATGAGTGAGTAACGACCACATACGGATCCAAGTTGTAGCTCTGTAGATGACCTGCAAAAAGTTAGTGAAGTTTGTCCCATTAAAAATCATATCATTTCTCATGTTCCATATAGCCCATAAGAGTGCACATATCCCTATCCGAATACGTTTAGCTATATATTTGTCCACTACAGTAAGCCACGTCGCAAATAACGTGTTTATGCTCGTTGGGGGATGAATGTTAAAAGCTATATGTATTGATCGCCATAACAATTGTGCAAGCGGACATCGTAGAAAGAGGTGTTTGATTGATTAATTTTGGTCACAAAAACAACATCTGGAGTTACCAATCCAATTCCTTTTTAGCAAATTGTCTTTGGTCAAAATAACTCCCTTGTGCACGACCCACATAAAGATTTTGATGTGAAGCAGAACTTTAATCTTCCATATCTGTAAAGACCTTGACAATGGACCAGAATCAATTAAGTCCAAATACATGGATTTCACAGAGAAAATTCCATTTGAGGTTAACTTCCAACTGATAGTATCTGCCTGGTCTGAAAATTGAACATCCATCAACCTACGGACCAGGTGAAGCCAAGCATTCAAGCGTTCCCCTACGAGGGATCTCCTAAACTGGATATTGCGTGGTATCGAGATTAATATTGTAGCGACATAATCCTCCTTACGTTGCACTATATTATATAAGGAAGGGTATTGTAGAGCCAAGGGCATCTCCCCTAGCCAGGTATCCTCCCATAGTCTAGTTGTAGTACCATTACCAATGGAGAACTTTACCCGTTGGACAAAAGATACGTTTGTCCTCATTAATCCCTTCCAAAAGGGTGAGTCCATTGGCCTTGCACTTGAAGGAAATATGCCCTAGAGGCAATAATAAAGTTATTTTTTATTTTTTATTTCCTTATTTCATGATAAATGTTTATTATTCATGCTAGGATTGTATTAACCGGAAACATAATACATGTGTGAATACATAGACAAACATAGTGTCACTAGTATGCCTCTACTTGACTAGCTCGTTGATCAAAGATGGTTATGTTTCCTAACCATAGACATGAGTTGTCATTTGATAAACGGGATCACATCATTAGGAGAATTATGTGATTGACATGACCCATTCCGTTAGCTTAGCACTTGATCATTTAGTTTACTGCTATTGCTTTCTTCATGACTTATACATGTTCCTATGACTATGAGATTATGCAACTCCCGATTACTGGAGGAACACCTTGTGTGCTACCAAACGTCACAACGGAACTGGGTGATTATAAAGGTGCTCTACAGGTGTCTCCAATGGTACTTGTTGAGTTGGCATAGATCGAGATTAGGATTTGTCACTCCGATTCTCAGAGAGGTATCTCTGGGCTCTCTCGGTAATGCACGTCACTATAAGCCATGCAAGCAATGTGACTAATGAGTTAGTTGCGGGATGTTGCATTACGGAACGAGTAAAGAGACTTGCCGGTAACGAGATTGAACTAGGTATTGAGATACAGACGATCGAATCTTGGGCAAGTAACATACCAATGACAAAGGGAACAACATATGTTGTTATGCGGTTTGACCAATAAATATCTTCGTAGAATATGAAGGAACCAATATGAGCATCCAGGTTCCGCTATTGGTTATCGACCGGAGACATGTCTCGGTCATGTTTACATAGTTCTCGAAGCTATTGGGCCTTATGGGACTTAGTGGAGAAGAGAGAGGGCAGCCAGGAGGTGGCGCTTGATACGTCTCCAACGTATCTATAATTTTTGATTGTTCCATGCTATATTATATTCTATTTTGGACATTATTGGGCTTTATTATACACTTCTATATTATTTTTAGGACTAACCTAATAACCGGAGGCCCAACCCAGAATTGCTGTTTTTTTTGCCTATTTCAGAGTTTCGCAGAAAAACAATATCAAACGGAGTCCAAACGGAATGAAACCTTTGGGGACGTGATTTTTGGAACGAACGTGATCCAGAGGACTTGGACCCTACGTCAAGAAAGCAACCAGGAAGGCACGAGGTAGGGGGACGCGCCTACCCCCAGGCGCGCCCTCCACCCTCGTGGGGCCCACATTGATCCACCGACATAATTCTTCCTCCTATATATACCTATGTACCCCCAAACTACCAGATACAGAGCCAAAACCCTAATTCCACCGCCGCAACCTTCTGTACCCGTGATATCCCATCTTGGGGCCTTTTCCAGAGCTCCGCCGGAGGGGGCATCGATCACAGAGGGCTTCTACATCAACACCATAGCCTCTCCGATGATGTGTGAGTAGTTTACCTCAGACCTTTGGGTCCATAGTTATTAGCTAGATGGCTTCTTCTCTCTTTTTGGGTCTCAATACAATGTTCTCCCCCTCTCTTGTGGAGATCTATTCGATGCAATCTTCTTTTGCGGTGTGTTTGTTGAGACCGATGAATTGTGGGTTTATGATCAAGTTTATCTATGAACAATATTTGAATCTTTTCTGAATTCTTTTATGTATGATTGGTTATCTTTGCAAGTCTCTTCGAATTATCAGTTTGATTTGGCCTACTAGATTGATCTTTCTTGCAATGGGAGAAGTGCTTAGCTTTGGGTTCAATCTTGCGGTGTCCTTTCCCAGTGACAGTAGGGGCAGCAAGGCACGTATTGTAATGTTGCCATCGAGGATAACAAGATGGGGTTTATATCATATTGCATGAGTTTATCCCTCTACATCATGTCATCTTGCTTAAAGCGTTACTCTGTTCTTTTGAACCTAATACTCTAGATGCATGCTGGATAGCGGTCGATGTGTGGAGTAATAGTAGTAGATGCAGGCAGGAGTCGGTCTACTTGTCTCGTACGTGATGCCTATATACGTGATCATACCTAGATATTCTCGTAACTATGCTCAATTCTGTCAATTGCTCAACAGTAATTTGTTTACCCACCGTAATACTTATGCTCTCGAGAGAAGCCACTAGTGAAACCTATGGCCCCCAGGTCTATTTTCTATCATATTAATCTTCCATCAACAAGCTATTTCTTGCACTATTTTTATTTTTCTTTATTTACTTTGCATCTTTATCATAAAAATACCAAAAATATTATCTTATCATATCTATCAGATCTCACTTTCGTAAGTGACCGTGAAGGGATTGACAACCCCTTTATTGTGTTGGTTGCGAGGATTTTATTTGTTTGTGTAGGTGCGAGGGACTCGTGCGTGGCCTCCTACTGGATTGATACCTTGGTTCTCAAAAACTAAGGGAAATACTTACGCTACTTTGCTGCATCACCCTTTCCTCTTCAAGGGAAAACCAACGCAGTGCTCAAGAGGTAGCAAGAAGGATTTCTGGCGCCGTTGCCGGGGAGTCTACGCAAAAGTCAACATACCAAGTACCCATCACAAACCCTTATCTCGCGCGTTACATTATTTGCCATTTGCCTCTTGTTTTCCTCTCCCCCACTTCACCCTTGCCATTTTATTTGCCCTCTCCTTCTCCGTCCTCCTTCTCTTTCCCTATTTGCCTCTTTTTGCCTGTTTCTCGTTTGCTTGTGTGTTGGATTGCTTGCTTGTCACGATGGCCCTACCTAGATTTGGTGATCTTCACTTTAAAAGGTTAGAAGAGATCGAAAGCAACGTTAGAAGTTTTATGGTCTTACAATTTGAGCATAATAATTTCTTTAGGAACGAGCTTAAGGAACAAAAAAGTTTTATGGGTTATATGAATAAAGAGCTTGATGATATGTCTAAAGAATTTGATGGTTTGAAATCTCAGATTGCTCATCTTGAGAAGTTAATAGCTAAAGTTTCGAATAAGTAGGAGACCTTAGTTAATAAGATGTCCGCTAAGCCAGAATTGTTTTGGGAAAATAAAGATGAAGATCTAAAAGTTATTGATGTGTCCCCTATTAAATCTTTGTTTTGCAATATGAATCTTGATAATGATGGGACTGAATAAGGTCCACCTTTACCTAGAAGGTGTTCCAAAAATTCAAAGTCTTTAGATCTTGATGCTAAAACTGTTAAAAGTGGGATTGAAGAGGTCAAAACTTTAAATACCAATGAACCCACTATTTTGGATTTCAAGGAATTTAATTATGATAATTGCTCTTTGATAGATTGTATTTCCTTATTACAATCTGTGCTAAATTCTCTACATGCCTATAGTCAAAATAAAGCTTTTACTAAACATATCGTTGATGCTTTGATGCAATCTTATGAAGAAAAACTTGAGTTAGAAGTTTCTATCCCTAGAAAACTTTATGATGAGTGGGAAACTACTATTAAAATTAAAATTAAAGATCATGAATGCTATGCTTTGTGCGATTTGGGTGCTAGTGTTTCCACGATTCCAAAGACTGTGTGATTTGCTAGGTTTCCGTGATTTTGATGATTGCTCTTTAAATTTGCACCTTGCGGATTCCACTATTAAGAAACCCATGGAAAGAATTAATGATGTTCTTATTGTTGCAAATAGTAATTATGTGTCCGTAGATTTTATTATTCTTGACATAGATTGCAATCCTGCATGTCCTATTATTCTTGGTAGACCTTTCTTTAGAACGATTGGTGCAATTATTGATATGAAGGAAGCGAATATTAGATTCCAATTTCCATTAAGGAAAGGAATGGAACACTTCCCTAGAAAGAAAATTAAATTACCATATGAATCTATTATAAGAGCTACTTATGGATTGCCTACCAAAGATGGCAATACCTAGATCTATCTTCGCTTTTATGCCTAGCTAGGGGCGTTAAACGATAGCGCTTGTTGGGAGGCAACCCAATTTTATTTTTATTCCTTGCTTTTTGCTCCTGTTTAGTAATAAATAATTTATCTAGCCTCTGTTTTGGTTGTGTTTTTTGTGTTTATTTAGTGTTTGTGCCAAGTAGAACCGTTGGGAAGACTTGGGGAAAGTCTTTTTGATCTTGCTGTAAAAAACAGAAACTTTAGCGCTCACGAGAATTGCTTCCATTTTTATTTGGAAAGTGCTATTTAGTTAATTATTTTTTCATATGATTAATAGATAAATTCCTCATGCCCAGAAATTTATTTTAGAATTTTTGGGGTTCCAGAAGTTTGCGTTATCTACAAATTACTACACACTGTTCTGTTTTTAACAGATTCTGTTTTTCGCGTGTTGTTTGCTTATTTTGATGAATCTATGGCTAGTAAAATAGTTTATAAACCATAGAGAAGTTGGAATACTGTAGGTTTAACACCAATATAAATAAATAATGAGTTCATTACAGTACCTTGAAGTGGTGTTTTGTTTTCTTTCTCTAACGGAGCTCACGAGATTTTCTATTTTGAGTTTTGGGTTCTGAAGTTTTCAAGTTTTGGGTAAAAGATTTGATGGATTATGGAACAAGGAATGGCAAGAGCCTAAGCTTGGGGATGCCCATGGCACCCCAAGATAATCTAAGGACACCTAAAAGCCAAAGCTTGGGGATGCCCCGGAAGGCATCCCCTCTTTCGTCTACTTCCATGGGTAACTTTATTTGGAGCTATATTTTTATTCACCACATGATATGTGTTTTTCTTGGAGCGTCTTGTATTATCTGAGTCTTTATTTGTTAGTTTGCCACAATTATATTTGTTGCACACACCTTTTGAGAGAAACACACATGATTTGAAAATTATTATAATACTCTATGTGCTTCACTTATATCTTTTGAGTTATATAGTTTTTGCTCTAGTACTTCACTTATATCTTTTAGAGAACGGTGGTGGATTTTTTATATAGAAACTATTATTCTCTCATGCTTCACTTATATTATTTTGAGAGTCTTAAACAGCATGGTAATTTACTTAAATTGGGAAATTAATCCTAATATGCTAGGCATTCAAGATTAGTAAAAAAATTCTTATGAGTGTGCTGAATACTAAGAGAAGTTTGATACTTGATAATTGTTTTGAGATATGGAGATGGTGATATTAGAGTCATGCTAGTTGAGTAGTTGTGAATTTGATAAATACTTGTGTTGAAGTTTGTGATTCCCGTAGCATGCACGTATAGTGAACCGTTATGTGACGAAGTCGGAGCATGATTTATTTATTTATTGTCTTCCTTATGAGTGACGGTCGGGGACGAGCGATGGTCTTTTCCTACCAATATATCCCCCTAGGAGCATGCGTGTAATACTTTGTTTCGATAACTAATAGATTTTTGCAATAAGTATGTGAGTTCTTTATGACTAATGTTGAGTCCATGGATTATACACACTCTCACCCTTCCACCATTGCTAGCCTCTCTAATACCGTGCACCTTTCGCCGGTATCATACACCCACCATATACCTTCCTCAAGAAAGCCACCATACCTACCTATCATGGCATTTCCATAGCCATTCCGAGATATATTGCCATGCAACTTTCCACCGTTCCGTTTACTATGACATGCTCCATCATTGCCATATTGCTTTGCATGATCATGTAGTTGGCATTGTATTTGTGGCAAAGCCACCGTTCATAATTATTTCATACATGTCACTCATGCATCATTGCACATCCCGGTACACCGCCGGAGGCATTCACATAGAGTCATATTTTGTTCTAAGTATTGAGTTGTAATTGTTGAGTTGTAAGTAAATAAAAGTGTGATGATCATCATTATTAGAGCATTGTCCTAGTGAGGAAAGGATGATGGAGACTATGATTCCCCCACAAGTCGGGATGAGACTCCGGATGAATCAAGAAAAAAGAGAAAGGTCAAAAAAAAGAGAAGGCCCCAAAAATGAGAGAAAACGAGAGAAGGGACAATGCTACTATCCTTTTACCACACTTGTGCTTCAAAGTAGCACCATGATCTTCATGATAGAGAGTCTCCTATGATATCACTTTCATATAATAGTGGGAATATTTCATTATAGAACTTGGCTTGTATATTCCAATGATGGGCTTCCTCAAAATGCCCTAGGTCTTCGTGAGCGAGCAAGTTGGATGCACACCCACAAGTTTCTTTTGTTGAGCTTTCATACACTTATAGCTCTAGTGCATCCATTGCATGGCAATACCTACTCACTCACATTGGTATCTCTTAATGGGCATCTCCATAGCCTGTTAATACGCCTAGTTGATGTGAGACTATCTTCTCCCTTTTTGTCTTCTCCACAACCACCATTCTATTCCACATATAGTGCTATGTCCATGGCTCGTGCTCATGTATTGCGTGAAGATTGAAAAAGTTTGAGAACATCAAAAGTATGAAACAATTACTTGGCTTGTCATCGGGGTTGTGCATGATTCAAATACTTTGTGTGGTGAAGATAGAGCATAGCCAGACTATATGATTTTGTAGGGATAACTTTCTTTGGCCATGTTATTTTGAGAAGACATAATTGCTTAGTTAGTATGCCTGAAGTATTATTATTTCTATGTCAATATTAAACTTTTGTCTTTAATCTTTCGGATCTGAATATTCATACCACAATTAAGAGAATTACATTGCAATTGTGCCAAGTAGCATTCCACATCAAAAATTCTGTTTTTACCATTTACCTACTCGAGGACGAGCAGGAATTAAGCTTGGGGATGCTTGATACGTCTCCAACGTATCTATAATTTTTTATTGTTCCATGCTATATTATATTCTGTTTTGGACATTATTGGGCTTTATTATACACTTTTATATTATTTTTGGGACTAACCTATTAACCCGAGGCCCAGCCCAGAATTGTTGTTTTTGCCTATTTCAGAGTTTCGGAGAAAAAGAATATCAAACGGAGTCCAAACGGAATGAAACCTTCGGGAACGTGATTTTTGGAACGAACGTGATCCAGAGGACTTGGACCCTACGTCAAGAAAGCATCTAGTAAGGCACGAGGTAGGGGCGCGCCTACCACACAAACGCGCCCTCCACCCTCGCGGGGCCCAGGTTGCTCCACCGGCGTACTTCTTCCTCCTATATATACCTACGTACCCCCAAACTACCAGATACAGAGCCAAAACCCTAATTCCACTTCGGAAACCTTCTGTACCCATGAGATCCCATCTTGGGGCCTTTTCTGGAGCTCCGCCTGAGGGGGCATCGATCACAAAGGGCTTCTACATCAACACCATAGCCTCTCCGATGATGTGTGAGTAGTTTACCTCAGACCTTCGGGTCCATAGTTATTAGCTAGATGGCTTCTTCTCTCTTTTTGGATCTCAATACAATGTTCTACCCCTCTCTTGTGGAGATCTATTCGATGTAATCTTCTTTTGCGGTGTGTTTGTTGAGACCGATGAATTGTGGGTTTATGATCAAGTTTATCTATGAACAATATTTGAATCTTCTCTGAATTCTTTTATGTATGATTGGTTATCTTTGCAAGTCTCTTCGAATTATCAGTTTGGTTTGGCCTACTAGATTGATCTTTCTTGCAATGGGAGAAGTGCTTAGCTTTGGGTTCAATCTTGCGGTGTCCTTTCCCAGTGATAGTAGGGGAAGCAAGGAATGTATTGTATTGTTGCCATCGAGGATAACAAGATGGGGTTTATATCATATTGCATGAGTTTATCCCTCTACATCATGTCATCCTGCTTAAAGCGTTACTCTGTTCTTTTGAACTTAATACTCTACATGCATGCTGGATAGCGGTCGATGTGTGGAGTAATAGTAGTAGATGCAGGCAGGAGTCGGTCTACTTGTCTCGGACGTGATGCCTATATACATGATCATACCTAGATATTCTCATAACTATGCTCAATTCTGTCAATTGCTCAACAGTAATTTGTTTACCCACCGTAATACTTATGCTCTCGAGAGAAGCCACTAGTGAAACCTATGGCCCCCGGGTCTATTTTCTATCATATTAATCTTCCATCAACAAGCTATTTCTTGCACTGTTTTTATTTTGCTTTATTTACTTTGCATCTTTATCATAAAAATACCAAAAATATTATCTTATCATATCTATCAGATCTCACTTTCGTAAGTGGCCATGAAGGGATTGACAACCCCTTTATTGCATTGGTTGCGAGGATTTTATTTGTTTGTGTAGGTGCGAGGGACTCGTGCGTGACCTCCTACTGTATTGATACCTTGGTTCTCAAAAACTGAGGGAAATACTTACGCTAATTTGCTGCATGACCCTTTCGTCTTCACGGGAAAACCAACGCAGTGCTCAAGAGGTAGCAGCGCGTGATACGTCTCCAACGTATCTATAATTTTTGATTGCTCCATGCTATATTATCTACTGTTTTGGACATTATTGGGCTTTATTATCCACTTTTATATTATTTTTGGGACTAACCTATTAACCGGAGGCCCACCCCAGAATTGCTGTTTTTTTGCCTGTTTTAGGGTTTCGAAGAAAAGGAGTATCAAACGGAGTCCAAACGGAATGAAACCATCGGGAACGTGATTTTCTCAACAAACAAGACCCGGGAGACTTGGACCCTACGTCAAGAAAGAAAAGAGGAGGCCACGAGGTAGGGGGCGCACCTACCCCCCCGGGCGCGCCCTCCACCCTCGTGGGCCCCCTGTTGCTCCATCGACGTACTCCTTCCTCCTATATATACCTACGTACCCCCAAACGATCAGATACGGAGCCAAAAACCTAATTCCACCGCCGCAACTTTCTGTATCCATGAGATCCCATCTTGGGGCCTGTTCCGAAGCTCCGCCGGAGGGGGCATCGATCACGGAGGGCTTCTACATCAACACCATAGCCTCTCCGATGAAGTGTGAGTAGTTTACCTCAGACCTACGGGTCCATAGTTAGTAGCTAGATGGCTTCTTCTCTCTCTTTGGATCTCAATACAATGTCCTCCCCTCTCTTGTGGAGAACTATTCGATGTAATCTTATTTTTGCGGTGTGTTTGTTGAGACCGATGAATTGTGGGTTTATGATCAAGTCTATCTATGAATAATATTTGAATCTTCTCTGGATTCTTTTATGTATGATCATTGTTGAGGAAATCGTTAACTGGTAGCTGCTATGTTGGCTAGCGAGTAGGGGATTAATCAGCGAATCGGCAAGTTAATCGGCCATTTAATCAATTAATCGGATGATTTTTCAGTTTATCAGCTACTCGGTGACCCTGCGAGTAGGGATTAATCGGCAAGTTAACTGGTTAATCGGATGAATTCTTGAACAGGGTGTATGATTGGTTATCTTTGCAAGTCTCTTCGAATTATCAGTTTGGTTTGGCCTACTAGATTGATCTTTCTTGCAATGGGAGAAGTGCTTAGCTTTGGGTTCAATCTTGCGGTGTCCTTTCCCAGTGACAGTAGGGGCAGCAAGGCATGTATTGTATTGTTGCCATCGAGGATAACAAGATGGGGTTTTCATCATATTGCATGAGTCTATCCCTCTACGTCATGTCATCTTGCTTAAGGTGTTACTCTGTTTTTAACTTAATACTCTAGATGCATGCTGTATAGCGGTCGATGAGTGGAGTAATAGTAGTATATGCAGGCAGGAGTCGGTCTACTTGTCTCGGACGTGATGCCTATATACATGATCATACCTAGATATTCTCATAACTATGCTCAATTCTGTTAATTGCTCAACAGTAATTTGTTCACCCACCGTAGAATACTTATGCTCTCGAGAGAAGCCACTAGTGAAACCTATGGCCCCCTGGTCTATCTTTATCATATTGATCTCCTACTACTTAGTTATTTCCTTTGCTATTTACTTTGCCTTTATTTTACTTTGCATCTTTATCATAAAAATACCAAAAATATTATTGTCGGTGTCAAAACCGGCGGATCTCGGGTAGGGGGTCCTGAACTGTGCGTCTAGGCCGGATGGTAACAGGAGGCAAGGGACACAAAGTTTTACCCAGGTTCGGGCCCTCTCGATGGAGGTAAAACCCTACGTCCTGCTTGATTAATATTGATGATATGGGTAGTACAAGAGTAGATCTACCACGAGATCGGAGAGGCTAAACCCTAGAAGCTAGCCTATGGTATGATTGTTGTTGTATATGTTGTCCTACGGACTAAAACCCTCCGGTTTATATAGACATCGGAGAGGGTTAGGGTTACACAAAGTCGGTTACAATGGTAGGATATCTGCATATCCGTATCGCCAAGCTTGCCTTCCACGCCAAGGAAAGTCCCTTCCGGACACGGGACGAAGTCTTCAATCTTGTATCTTCATAGTCCAGGAGTCCGGCTGAAGGTATAGTCCGGCCATCCGGACACCTCCTAATCCAGGACTCCCTCAGTAGCCCCTGAACCAGGCTTCAATGACGACGAGTCTGGCGCGCAGATTGTCTTCGGCATTGCAAGGCGGGTTCCTCCTCCAAGTACTTCATAGAAGATTTTGAACACAAAGATAGTGTCCGGCTCTGCAAAATAAGTTTCCACAAATTGCCATAGAGAGAATAATATTTACACAAATCTAATCTGCTGACGTATTCCGTAGTGTGACACACCACGACCAAGCCTTTATCCGAGTCGTTTTATTATCCCACCTTAGCGCGTCATGCGAGGCGGTTTCCTTGGCACGTCTTGTTAAAGAAGAGATCGTGTCCCCTTATTCCGGGATTCTCATCAATACAGGCGTGGGTAACCCAACCGTGCCATTGATTACAGTGCTTGGAGATAAGCGAGTTTTACCAGGCTGGTGGGGACACGTAGTTGCGTCCGCCCATATAAGGGGATAAGGATCCACCTTTTCACCTACGCCTTCTTCCTCCCTTGCTTATCCATTCTCACGCACTCGAGCTCCAGCGCCCAAGTCCGCACTCCCCACCTCAACCTTCTCCAACCATGTCCGGAGCGGGAGGCAAGTGGATGGTCTCCTCCGTCACGGAGGGACACATCAAAAAAATGAGGAAGGCCGGATACTTGTCTAACGACATCGCGTACCGGCTTCTCGAAAAGGGGCAGCTCATCCCCACCCCTAGGCCCCATGAGAGGGTGGTGTTCCTCCCCCATTTCCTCCGCGGACTGGGCTTCCCTCTTCACCCATTTGTTCGGGGGCTCATGTTGTACTATGGCCTGGATTTCCACGATCTGGCCCCGAACTTTGTCCTCAACATCTCGGCGTTTATCGTTGTGTGCGAGGCTTTCCTCCGCATCCGCATTTCGGCCTATGGTTCAAGACTTTCAATGTCAAGCCGAAGGTGGTGCGCGGGAACCAGGAGGAGTGCGGAGGCGCCATGGTGGGAAAGATGCCCAATGTCTTATGGCTCGAGGGCTCCTTTGTGGAGACCCTGAAGGGGTGGCAATCGGGGTGGTTTTACATCACTGAGCCGCGCGACCCCGAATGGGTCGCAGCCCCCGAGTTTCGATCCGGACCCCCTACGCGGCTGACCTCCTGGAAGGAGACGGGCCTGTCGTGGGGTAAAAAAGGAGAGCTGACCGGACTCCAAACATGCGTCCAAACCCTGGTGGACAAGAAGCTCAAACTTGTCAACGTAGTCCAGGTTATGCTCATCCGCCTGATCCTCCCGTGTCAACAACAGGCTTTCAACCTGTGGGAGTTCGACCCGGCGCGGCACCGAACTTTGAGCAGGCTCTTCGACACGACGTACGAAGATGCCTGGAAGGTGCTTTTCAAGGGTGTTGAGGCCCCCGCATCCGCTACCGAGGATCGCGGATTCAGTACGCAGCGTCACGCTCATGCGGTAAGCTGTTTTTTCCTTTTACAGGGTATCAGTTTTTCATAGTTTGACTCCATGCGGGATCTAAGCTCCCTTACCTTTGACAGGATTGGCAGGAGACGTCCGAACAGATCAACTGTCTGGCTCCTTTGCCCGAAGGCCCAGCGGACGCTCGTTTGGCGAAGCTGCTGGTTCCGGCACCCCATGTGGTGCCGGAGAAGAAGGCCACGGGGACTCGAAAGAGTGCCCGGCGCCTGGAGGTGTCGGATCCCTCATCCGACGACTCCAAGACGCACTCCTCCCATGAAGACGAGGAGGAGGAAGAAGAGACCCCTCCCCCTTCAGCAGGGGAAGGGAAGAAAAGGAAGGCCGCCCCAACTGGGGAGGCCGAAGGGTCCAAGAAGAGGAATACCCTTCCTCCGGACTACTCCACCGACGCTGACGACGGCGAAGAGGAGTGGCCGCTCAGGGCCAAGCCCCTGGCGAAATCGTAAGTATCCGGATACCAGAGTAATTCATAGTATTTGTTTATTGCACAGCTTTCCCTTATGTCGAATATGTTTATGCAGCCCACCTAAAGACCGGCTCGACGCGTCATCGAGCGGCTCACTGGACTCGTCGGATGTGAACTCGCTTCCGACGGCTTCCTCCCCCCGCCCTACGGACGACACCGAAGTGTTGTCCCAACAGGTTCCAAGCCGGGAGGAGGTGGTCCTGGAGGCGCCGCAAGGCGACCTCCCGGACTCCAGGAGTAAAGGGGATGAAACCCCCCAGGGCTCCAAGTCCGGCTCTAGGCCGGACACCGCTCCGGAACCTTCAAAGGTTCCAGAGTCCGGTGGGGGACCTCCTTCCAAGAGGAGCAAGCCCACCGTGCCGGTGACCCCCGTCCAACCGGAGGCGCCGGACAATCTGTTGGAGGCGCTCCAAGGCGCCTCCATCGACGAGGAGCACCGCACCATTATGAGTTGGGTGGTCCAGAAGGTTTAGTCCGCCAAGAGAGGACTGACTAAAGCTTGTACTAGCCTTTTAACAGGCTTTGAGGTAAGTAAAGAATGTGTAAATAATATTACCGCATAGACAGTAGCCCCTGATGCTCTGTTTGGCGTTCGGGAAGAAAAGCCGAATAGAGGATCAAATAAAATTCGCAGGAGTCTAACAAAAAGGAGTCAATATGCGTATGCAGGCTTCTCTGCTTGCATCCACCGCACTGACTGCGGAAGTGGACACGCTAAAGCAGAACCTCGAGCGGTCCGAGCAAGAGCTCGCGCATGCCAAGAAGCAGCTCGAGGACAATGAAGGTAAGAAATACCTTGTTTAAATATATATATATATATATATATATATATAAAGGTGCAATTGCAAAAAATGACAGGATTATCGTGGCTATTGTAGGGGCCACGTCTGAGGTGGCGACCCTTAAGCAAGCGTTACTCGAGGCCGAGAAGAGGGCGGCCACGAAGCGCACTGAGCGGGAGAAGTATGAGGCCTAGGTTGGCCAGGTGCGGCAAGAGCTCCAGGTTCTCATGAAAAAACATGAGAGTTTGGAGCTTGACTCAAAGACGCGAGCGTCCGAGCTTGCGGCGGCTATTGAAAATGCCAAGTCTGCCAAGGCCGAATCCCAGAAGACCCTCCAGGAGTTGGATGAGGTGAAGAAGATAGCGGCGGGTAAGGCATTCTTTATTCAAAGAAAACACATAAACATGAGTTATTTGTTACTTACCCGAATCCGGAGCTCTCCAGGAGCGTTCACAGATCTTCCCTGGAGTGTGTCCGATGCCGCCGCATTCTATCGAGTCGAGGAGGGCAGCTCGACAGAGAAGGTGTTCTGGTCTCAGTACATTGAGGCCGAACACCCCGTGCCCCTGAGCGACCGGCTGAAGCAACTGGTCGAGCTCCACAAGGCGGCCGAACAGGCCATGAAGGGCCTCATAGTTCGGCTGTGGCCTGAAGAGGATCTGCTGGGAGCTATTTCGGGCTGGTGCGGCGGCTGGTGGGGGCCTGTCCGAGGCTCGAAGTCATCAAGCGCTCCGTCTGCATTGAAGGTGCCCGTAGGGCCCTTGCCCGTGCTAAGGTGCACTGGGGCAAGCTGGATGCTGAGAAGCTTGTGAAGGACGGGCCACCGCCGGGGAAAGAGCATCGCAAGCCCGAGAATTACTATAAGGATGTTCTGAAGGGTGCCTGCCTTGTGGCGGATGAATGTTCCAAGGATGTATTTTTTGAGTAAAACTCGCTCTTTTTGTCCTGTGCGCTGAAAACTTGTTCATATGCGCTAAGCAATGCTGTTGGAATTTAAAGTATTACCTTCTGTGCGGCTGTTTATCAATTCTGAGAGATGGCGAGTCGTCGGCTTCTGCCCCCGTGCCGCTAGTGCTGGGGTGTTCGGGATAAACCTGAGTGCTCTTTTTCCCATGTTTGGGTCCTTCGAGGGAGGCGCTCAGCCCAACGAACAAGGCAATCAAACTATAATGTGTGAACACTCTCACTTAGCCAGAGAATTCTATAATTTTAAATTTCGGCGAAGCCCCTGGTATTCGAAAGACCGAGTTTGGGGCGCTATCCACGCCTTGGCCGGACAGAGCCGACTCCTTGCTCTAAGAGGCATAAGTCTTTAGGGACTCGAAAAACCTCTCGAACAGCGACCAGCTCTCGCTTCATCATGACAGTCAGTTTTAGCTTTCTCCACTGAGGTGCTCGACCCAGCTCAACTGGGGCACAATCACAGTGGTTCTCCTAGTGCTAACTTAGCCGATATAGCGGAACATAAGGCTCCAAAACATAGGAGCCGGGCAAACCCAACTATTGACCCAAGACATGATTCGGAGCCGATGCATATAATGCTATAAGTTCGGGGTGCCGCACTTGTTAAAGTGTTTGGACTTCTCACACCATGTTGAGGGGTACTGAAGCCCCTGGCGTATTTTGGCCGTACCAAAGTGTACGGGTGCAACATGTTGTTAAGGAACATATATTAAAAAAAGGGTAATGAAAAAATAGACAAAAGCTATGCATTGTTTATTAAAGAGGGCTGCAATCAAAGTAGAATGATACAAATAATGCGATAAGCAAAAGGTTGGACTATTTAACATGTCCGTTCCAGGGGCAAGCTGCGGAATAGTAGAGTTGACATCGCCCAGCCTGATACCTGTAAGTCGTCCGCGCTGGCGCAACTTAGCCTTCTGGAAGGATAGGAGGCTGAGATGAGAAAGCTTAAGCCTGCGTCTTAGCTCCAGCTCTGCAGGGGAGAGGGACCTCCCCTCCTCAGCAATGTCAAGCCTCCAGATTACCTCCTTTGCAATGCCAATCTGAGTGTTGAGGACTCCGACCGTATCTCTTTGCCATTTCTTGAGAGCTTTTGCAGTCCGTGTCAATTTGATGTGGATCTTTCGGATTGCATTGGCTGACTGCACTGGTTTATTCCAGGCCATGGCCACCGCTTCCTTGAAACCAGGTAGCCGAAGCCAGAACTCTTCAAACTTGAAGGACGGGCGCCGCCGCACCTCTGTGTCCCCCAGGAGGAGGAGCGGTGCATGATCCGAGCAGGCAGATGAGATGGCCTAGAGGTGGGCATTTGGAAAAAGCTCATCCCAATCGTCGGAGTGGGAGAAATGATCAATCTTTGTTAGCACCGGGTTTTCTTGAGCATTGGACCATGTGAATTTACGGCCTGAAAGCCGCATCTCTTTAAGCTCGAGGTGATTTAGCGTGGAGCGGAAACTGCCACTGAGGCGGCTGTTTATGTTTTGGTTGTTCTTGTCAGCCGCTTTGGTGATCAGGTTGAAGTTGCCAAGAATGAGCCACCGAGGCTTCACCACATGCTTCAGCCCTCTGAGCTCATTGATGAAAAGCAGCTTGTCTTGCTCCCCATGAGGGCCGTATACGCAGGACAGGGTCCAGTCAAGGCCATCAGCCAGCATGGTGACGGTGGCCGAGATGGATCCATGCGTTGCCTGGAAGTCCGAAAGGCGGAAGAAAGCGTCGGAGACGGCCATGATCATGCCCCCCCTTGACCCAATGGCCGGGAGGACATGGTAGTTAGCAGTGAAGGAGGGGCCAAGCATGGTTGCGATGAGGGAATCGTCGACGTGATCGATCTTAGTCTCTTGGAGGCACACAATGGTGGGGTGGTAGTCGCGGATAAGGTCGCGCACGGCGTCACGACGGGCAGGGGCGTTAAGGCCACGCACATTCCAGCACAGAAGCTTCACATTAGGTTGTGCCATATGGGGGAATGTAGATCACTCTGGGTTCGAATACAAGTAACATGCATTGATAGGCACACACGGATGCCAGGTCGCGATTGCGTTGGCACAGAGTTGCAAACACAGGGACGACAGAACTCAAAAGGAAGCAGTGAAGACAGTGCTACGAGTTACGACACGCATGGTAGGACTACACATTGGCAATAATGATGGACTCGCTGGCAGCTGCTTTCTTCTTTCGTGGCTTGTTCTTGGCCGCCTTGACATGCTTCGCAAGGTTCTTGATTGCTTGGATGACAGGAGCAGCAAGAGGCATGCTGAACAGCGCCTCGTAGGCTGACTGAACCCCAACATCCATGTCCGATTCCGGGCCGAGCAGGTTGCATGCACGGGCAATCAGCGCCTGGACCGCCGAACTGCCCTAGAGGCACTGCCGCGTCTTTCTCTGAGCAATCCGCCCGCTCCTACCAGGTGAGGAGAGATTGATGCCTCTGGATCCTCGGGTCTTGGCTGGCTTCGGCACCGGGGCAGGCAACAGGGGCGCTGCAGGGGGGCGGCGATGGAGACCAAGAAACGGCCCAGCTCGCCGACAGCAGGCGAGATAGAGCTCTCCGGCGCCACGCCATCAGCAGGCGCGGGTGCACCCGCCGGCACCGAAACAGCAGCACCAAAGCTGCCCGCCTGGACAGGGGAGGTCGGAGAGGAGTCTAGCCCTGACAACGCAGCCATGGCATCGAGGGCAGGAGAGGCTGGCGACGGGGACACCACAGGTGAGACGAGGTAGGGTCCCAGGAGCGCCACGGGCGGCAGGGGCGAGGCCACCTGAGTGCGTCCAGGACAGTCGTAGCAGGGAGACGAGTGGACCGCTGCCGCCGGAGAAGCACAGCGGCTCGCAGATGCCAAGCCGGACAGGGGAGGCCGGGAGCCAAAACTCGGAGGGCCGTCATCGATGCAGAGCGCTCCCAGAGCGCCGCAAGGCCCGTCGGACCAAGCTTCCATCCCCACAGCCATAGGCGCAGACGTGCCGGACTCCAGGAGCAGAGGGGGCACCTGACCGACAGCGGCCGAAGCCGAGGCAGCCGCAGCCTGCAGGGCGATAAGGCGTCGCAGCTCGGCTGCCTCCCGAAGCACAACCTCTCGCAGTGCCAGCCGCTCGTCAGCCTCCTTGCCACCAAAGACCCATCTGACCTTGGCCTCGGCCATCGCCACCACTCCCATCTTCCTGAAGTAGCCCACGGCCGTGGAGGAGTCGGCCGCATGGCGCCGCCCGCCGCCATCCCGACAGCCAGCCGCACGATCGTCACGCTGTCGCGGGGAGCGAGATCGCGGCGGCGCAACGACCTCTCCGTGGCCGCGTGAAGCCCGCCCATCACCAGGGCCACCCGACTGGCCGTCATGGTCGTCGCCTTCATCATCGCGCCTCCACGGACGCTGCTCGCGGCAGGCGCCGGCGCCGCCACCACTGGCACGGCCACGCGGTGCACCCCGCACCGTGGTGCCGCGGGAGTTGAACTCGCCAGGAATGACGACATCATCAATGGACACAGGAGCGTGGCCGTCGATGGTTCCGTGGTAGCATGGCAGGAACACGGATGTCAGAGGGGAGTACGCCACATGCTGGCCATCTTGCGTCTCTGCGTCGAGAGGGGCTGAAGTGTAGTCCTCAACCCGCAGCAGGTGGATGATGACGCGGAAGGTGGCACCACGCAGGCAGCGCGCCGGCTGCCACGCCGAGATCGTGACGCCATCGGGTGCACACGACATGAAGGTCAGCCAGACCACCTTCGGGATTCTGCTCGGATTGGTCGTCCACGCCCAGAGACCGATGTCACGCGTGTCCGACATGGAGATGGAGCGCTCATCCATGACGTCCAGCGTGCAGGTGCGGCCAATGACGCGCTCGACGATGGAATGCGTCCAGACGTAGGTGGGCACGCCGTCGAGGATGAGGCGTGCGTGGAAGGGCATGGCCGCGCCAAGCGCGTGCGCCAGCGGCCTCCAAGGCTTGATGAAGACCTGCGTGTCGTCGCCCATTCGGAGCCGGCCCTTGTCCAGCGCAGCCGTGCAGAGCTCCTTGCTCTCGAACTTGAGGAGGAACTCCTCCGGGTAGTGGCTGCTGACGGCGACGTCACCCCGTCGCAGGCGAAGACGGTCACGCAGCAGCCGCTCCACCACCGCCGGGGCCAGGCGACGAGGGGCGTCCACCGCCCAGGCTATGGCGGCCGTCTGCTCCCAGGTGCGTCGGTCGCGGTCGATGTCGAAGGTGGCCACGATGATGCAAGTGTCCTCCTCCGGCCTGGACTCCGGCGCGCCAAGGCCGTGCTGAGCCATGCCCCGCGGAGGCGGAGTCGGGGGGAGAGGAGGGCAGTCCAGGCGGGAGGCGACCACGTCAGCTCAGGAGCGCCCCGAGCACGGACTGCAGGAAGGCAGAGGGCGGGGTGGGGGCGAAGGGGGCGGCGGCTCGTCGCGTGCAGTGCAGAAACGAGCGCGGTGGCCTGAACGGTCGCAAGCAAGGCAGCGCAGGGGCTCACAGCAGGAGCGGGCGCGGTGGTGCTTGCTGAGGCAATGAAAACATCTCCCCTGCGTCCTCCTTAAGAAGAGCGACTTCCTCTCTTCGGCCAGGCTGTCGCTGAGCCCGGCCGGACGCCCGTCGCGTCGGCGTAAAGAAGCGTCCTGTCGCGAACGGCGCCTCGAGCCAACCGTCGTCCAGGGCGCGGCACGCCCATCCTCCTCTGTCTCAGGGACTGGCCCGACTTGAATGCATCCGCCATGAATGCCCCCGGCAGGCGCAACCACCATGGAGCGGAGCCGGGGCGCCTTGAATGCCACCACAGGTGCGCAGGAGCCGGAGCCCCCCGTCGAGTCGCACGCGCAAACAGGCGAGGCAGGGCGCGGCAGCGACTCCGAGGCCGGAAGATCGGAGGCGGACTGGATCTGGCTTACCGGGAGGTCGACGAGGCTTGAAGCAGCGATGATGGAGCCTTGGCGCTGGGAGAGGAACCAAGGGGCCTGCGGCGCGAGGATGGTTGGCCGGAAGGGGGGTGGGGGTAGGCTGGCCGGCGGCATCGGCAACGGGGGCGGCGGCGGAAGGGCCGCCGAGCGCATCGCAGGAGCAACGGTCATATTCAGCTTCCCAGCTTTGCTTTTTGCCGCACACACTTTCTCTCGCTCTCTCTTTCTAATACGAACAATCAAACATATTTTTGAATGCAAGGTATGTCCATGAAAGGAAAATAAATTATAGATCCATGAACAGAAAAAAGGTCCCCCAGTCTAATTTGAACTTGAAAAATTAACCAAGATCTAGGCTGAGGGTGTGGGGGAGGTAGGTAGATTACCGATCGACGGTGCAGCTATCATTGATGCGGAATGGATTTGGCGACATTCGGTGTACACCATCATGAGTCAGGTCCGACGGATGCATTGAATCCATGAAAACTCCATGGCAGTGGCCGTAGGGCAAAAATAGGGGCAAAACTGTTGGATGCACAGATGCTTCCCTCACAACATCAGACTTTGTCGCATTGTAGGATCGAAAGTATGTCTAGAGGGAGCTGTTGATTAAACTACTTGACCAAATAAAAATTATCACTAGTCAAGAGGGAGCTTCAATTTTTAAGTCTTGGCAGATTTTAACAACTTAGCACTAGTCAAGTAAACAACCTACACATGCAAGTCTAAGAGTATAGCACCGGAATGTAAAATATTGCACATGAAGGTAAAGGGAGGAGTTTGGAGGGAGCAAACGGAATGTAGACACGGAGATTTTTGGCGTAGTTCCGATAGGTGGTGCTATCGTACATCCACGTTGATGGAGACTTCAACCCACGAAGGGTAACGGCTACGCGAGTCCATGGAAGGCTCCACCCACGAAGGGTCCACGAAGAAGCAACCTTGTAGATTCCACCATGGCCATCGCACACGAAGGACTTGCCTCAGTAGGGTAGATCTTCATGAAGTAGGCGATCTCCTTGCCCGTACAAACTCCTTGGTTCAACTCCACAATCTTGTCGGAGGCTCCCAAGTGACACCTAACCAATCTAGGAGACACCACTCTCCAAAAGATAATAGACGATGTGTTGATGATGAACTCCTTGCTCTTGTGCTTTAAATGATAGTCTCCCCAACACTCAACTCTCTCCCACTAATTTGGATTTGGTGGAAAGATGATTTGAGTGAAAAGCAACTTGGAGAAGGTTAGAGATCAAGATTCATATGGTTGGAATGGAATATCTTGGTCTCAACACATGAGTAGGTAGTTCTCTCTTAGAAAATGAATGTTGGAAGTGTAGGCATGTTCTGATGGCTCTCTTCGCGAATGAAGAGTGGGTGGAGGGGTATATATAGCCTCCACACAAAATCTAACCGTTACACACAAATCACCAAACTCGGTGGGACCGAATAATGAAACTCGGTTAGACCGATTTAGTTCAAAATGTGAACGTTAGGATTTTCGGAGGGACCGACATGTCAACTTGGTGTGACCGATTTCATTAGGGTTAGGGCATAATGTAATCTCGGTGAGACCGATTATACAAACTCGGTGGGACCGATTTTGGTAATAAGCTAACCAGAGAGTTGTTCAGGCAAACTTGGTGGGACCGATTCGCTCATGTCGGTGAGACCGAAATGTTACGAAGGGGAAACAGAGAGTTTGCATTGCAAACTCGGTGGGACCGATAGCTCATCTCGGTTGGACCGAAACGCTACGAAGGGAAACAGAGAGTTTGCAATCCCATCTTGGTGAGACCGAGATCCCTATCGGTAAGACCGACGTGACTAGGGTTTGTGGCAGTGGCTATGTCAAATGAACTCAGTGGCGCCGGAAAGAAAGTTTCGGTGGGGCCGAGTTTGACTTTTGGTTTGGGACATATGTGGATATGAGAAGGTAGTTGAGGGTTTTTGGAGCATATCACTAAGCATTTTGAGCAAGCAACCGATTAAGCAACACCTCATCCCCTTTTAATAGTATTGGATTTTTCTATGGATTCAATGTGATCTTGGATCACTAAAAGTAAAATGTAAAGTCTTGAGCTTTAGAGCTTGAGCCAATCTTTTGTCCTTAGCATTTTAAGGGGTCCACATTTCTAATACATGCCATGCCAATCATTGTGCTTTCCTGAAATATTTATCTTGAGATATCATTAGCTCAATGAGCTATATGTTGTTAATAATTACCAAAACCATTCAAGGATAGTTGCACTTTCAATCTCTCCCTTTTTGGTAATTGATGACAACATATAGATCAAAGTTTCGACAAATGATCATAAGATTGAAATACATCGTCGCTTTGAGAAGTATGTGATAAACAAGAGCTCCCCCTAAATTTGTGCATTATTTAAAAGTTGCTTTTGAATGCAAATGCACAATTGATTAGGATCATGGGTTACTCTTCCATGTCACATACATCTTGGTGGAGCATTCAAAATGATGGAAATTAAAAGCATGCATTCATCACCAAGCAAAGTGAATGATCATATATGGGATATAAGAGATAATATTATCCAGGCAAGCATTAAAGTAGCATATGATCAAAAACATGATCAAACAAGTATCTCACACAGACATAGAGTATCAACCAAGCACACAATAAAGTTCAAGCACACAATAAAGTTCAACCAAAAGCAAGAGAGACAAAGAAGCAAAAACACTCTCTCTCGAAGCCTATGATCTATACATTTCTCCCCCTTTGGCAACAAGTTACCAAAAAGAATGAAAATGCATAGTGCTATGCATCTCTCTGGGTCGGTCTTCAGGAGGTGGTGTAGAGAGAACTCCAAGGACGAATGCATCTGTTGATGTAGTTGGAGCTGGTGGAGTGGGTGCTGGAGGTGGCACTGAAGCTGTAGATGCTGGTGCTGACGATGTAGCTCTAGAATTTGGTATTGGCACTGCAACTGACCTCTAACCTCGTGGCACTCGCTGAAAAGCATCCATAGTTGCCTTCCCTTTCCTCACTTCTGCTTCCTCCTGGAGCTGCTCAACAGCTGTCTGTATCTTAGTAACCTTGAGGTCAAGATCATAGAATATTGTCTTGACAACCCTCTCCAAGCTCTCCTGATTCTGAGTCAGGGTGGCCAAGCCCTTCTCAATCCTCAAAGTAGATTGGATCAGATAGGCTAGCTGATCTTGCTTGCTCTTCAAGAACACCTGAGATGCTTCCTCTACACTTGGCATCCTTGTAGATTTCTCTACCTTTGCTTTAGTTCTCTTCTCTTGTGCTTGTGCTGATGAAGGTTCATCCTCATTCATCACAACTGTGTTGTCTTCAAATTCAGGGTACAGAGGTAGATGCTCCTTGTCCAACAAGTAGGTTCCTTTGCCCATCTTGGAGTTGATGAGCACCTGAATATGTGGAGCATACCCACAAGATCTCTTCTGGTTAGCAGCTGTCCTCTTGATTGCCTCTACAATCATACTCATGACCTTGAATTTTTTAGGCCCATCAAAGATTTGCAGCAAGTTAATGGAATGTCCTCTAATCATCTTGTGATCTCCAGACTTGGCTAGCAAAGTATGCCTTAAGATGATGTTGATAGTAGGCAGACCAGACAACAAATAGTGCACAGATCCCAGCTTGTGTGATTCCAAAGCTTTATCAGGGATCTCTTTGTACATGTTTGCCATAAAGTTGTGGTCTTTCTTCTTCTTGGCATACACATCTAAATCATCATGTTCCTCTGGGGCATTGATCAACTTAGCCCATTCTTCAATAGTTGATTGATACCTCGTACCTTCAGACATCCATACTATCCTTCCATCTGGATAGAAATGAGCAGTGGAGTAAAATTGCATAACTAGCTCACCATTCCATTTGGTCAACTTTTGACCCACAAACTCATCAACTCCACAAGCTTTGAAGCTGTCTTGTACACCTGGGAAGTGATCTTCATTTTCTTTGATGTATTCCCAAACAACCCATCTCATGTCACAGACAATTGGCTTCTTGTCAAGCAGAATAGTCTCATAGAAGTCTTGTTGTTCTTTTGTGTGGAACCTATATTCAACAGTAGTTCTCCTTATCACAACATAGGGATCAGACTGTCTCCACAATCTCAGTCCTCCATCCTTCCTGATATTCATGTCCTCAGCCACAAGATGAGCATCAATGTGGTCTAGAATCTTGGATTTCGGTTTTGTTAGCACTAGGGCTTCATCAACCTCTTCTTCAACTTCAGGCACTGGGGCCTTATTCTTCTCTTCAGCTGGGATGTTTCTGGTGCTTCTCTTGGGCTTAGAAGGCTTCTGGGACTTGGTGGTTTGAGAAGCAGCATTGGGAACAGTTTTGGGCTTTAAAGCAGTAGCCCCTGATTTGATAGCATCTCCCATAAGCTTGTGTGACTTGGGTGCTGGTGCAACATCCTCTTCCTCTTCCTCTTCTTCTGCTGGATCTTTAAACATGGAGGATCTCCCAAGGACTCTGGCAGTGGTCTTCTTGACCCTCTCCTTCCTCTTCTATCCATCTCTAGCCTCTTTGGGTTCAAGAGTGAACTCCATAGTTTCTTAAGTGGAGGCTCTGGCCTTAGACATAGGAATCCTTTTTGCTGGTGCCTTCTTGTTCAACCCTGGCTTAGTTGTTGCAGTTGTGCCATACTCTTTCTTCAGCACCTTCTTCTTGGAGCTGACTTCCTCTTCAGTGGCCACATAATCCTCATCTTCAGAATCTGAGGTTTTCTTCTTCCTTGACATGGTGGCTGCCTTTGGCAAATTACTGGGAGTGCTCCTGCTTCCATCATATGAGGTACTCGAGGGACTAGTGCCCTCACTCAATTGCACTTGCTCTTCTGACCTGTTCTGACTATCACTTTGATCTGACATTCTGGCAAGCAAACTGACAGCAAACGCTGTGAATAGATATAGATAAGGTAGAAAATATGAGCATCACAAAATGCAGAGTTTTTGCAAAACAAATGACTCAAAAACTTAGTTTTAGTTTTCCATAGAAAGCATTTTGGAGCTACCGATTTGATAAACTCGGTGATACCGAAGCAACTCTTGGAACCTAAACTAGTGAACTCGGTCAGACCGAGTCACAGTTTGGTGGCACCAAGACTGCTAGGGTTTCACAGAGAATCGAACTCGGTCACACCGATTTGCAATTTTCGGCCAGACCAAAACTGCATGTGCAATGGCCTAAGCCAAATCGGTGAGACCAATTTCTACAACTTGGTCTGTCCGAGATGAGTTCGGCAGAAACCTAACCCTAAATTTTCGAATCAAACCTAAACTAAAGGATGTTTTCTGTGGATAGATTGTTTTCATATGTGGTAAAGATCATGGCAAAGCAATGTGCTATGAATCGGAGTAAGGAAATAGCACAAAGAGTCGAACCCATTGCTACCTCTTGAGCACTGCGTTGGTTTTCCCTTGAAGAGGAAAGGATGATGCAACAAATATTGGGGATCGTAGCAAAAAACAAAAAAAATTCCTACATTTCACCAAGATCAATCTATGGAGTCAACTAGCAATGAGAGGAGAGTGCATCTACATACCCTTGTAGATCGCAAGTGGAAGCATTCAAGAGAACGGGGATGATGGAGTCGTACTCGCCGTGATCCAAATCACCGATGACCAAGTGCCGAACGGACGGCACCTCCGCGTTCAACACACGTACGGAGCGGATAACGTCTCCTCCTTCTTGATCCAGCAAGGGGGAAAGAGAGGTTGATGAAGATCCAGCAGCACGACGGCGTGGCGGTGGATGCAGCAGTGAACGCAGCAGGGCTTCGCCGAGCTTTTGCAAGAGGGAGAGGTGTAGCAGGGGAGAGGGAGGCGCCAAGGCTTGAGGTGCAGCTGCCCTCCCCCCCTTTATATAGGCCCCCTAGGGGGGTGCACCGGCCCTAGGAGATGGGATCTCCTAGGGGGGCGGCGGCCAAGGGGGTGGAGTAACCCCCAAGGCAAGTGGAGGCGCCCCCTCCTCTAGGGTTCCCAACCCTAGGCGCATTGGGCCCAAGGGGGGGCGCACCAGCCCACTATGGGCTGGTTCCCCTCCCCACTTCAGCCCATGGGGCCCTCCGAGATGGGTGGCCCCACCCGGTGGACTCCCGGGACCCATCCGGTGGTCCCGGTACAATACCGGTGACCCCGAAACTTTCCCGATGGCCGAAACTACACTTCCTATATATAATTCTTCACCTCCGGACAATTCCGGAACTCCTCATGACATCCAGGATCTCATCCGGGACTCTGAACAACTTTCAGATTACTGCATACTCATATCTATACAACCCTAGAGTCACTGAACCTTAAGTGTGTAGACCCTACGGGTTCGGGAGACAAGCAGACATGACCGAGACGACTCTCTGGTCAATAACCAACAGCGGGATCTGGATACCCATGTTGGCTCCCACATGCTCCTCGATGATCTCATTGGATGAACCACGATGTCGAGGACCTAATCAATCCCGTACTCAATTCCCTTTGTCAATCGGTACGTTACTTGCCCGAGACTCGATCGTCGGTATCCCAATACCTTGTTCAGTCTCGTTACTGGCAAGTCACTTTACTCGTACCGTAATGCATGATCCCGTGATCAACCACTTGATCACATTGAGCTCATTATGATGATGCATTACCGAGTGGGCCCAGAGATACCTCTCCGTCATACGGAGTGACAAATCCCAGTCTCGATTCGTGCCAACCCAACAGACACTTTCGAAGATACCTGTAATGTACCTTTATATTCACCCAGTTACATTGTGACGTTTGGCACACCCAAGGCACTCCTACGGTATCCGGGATTTGCACAATCTCATGGTCTAAGGAAATGATACTTGACATCCAGAAAAGCTACAGCAAACGAACTACACGATCTTTGTGCTATGCTTAGGTTTGCGTCTTGTCCATCACATCATTCTCCTAATGATGTGATCCCGTTATCAATGACATCCCCATGTCCATAGCCAGGAAACCATGACTATTTGTTGATCAACGAGCTAGTCAACTAGAGGTTCACTAGGGACACATTGTGGTCTATGTATTCACACATGTATTACGATTTCCGGATAATACAATTATAGCATGAATAATAGACAATTATCATGAACAAGGAAATATAATAATCATTTTATTATTGCCTCTAGGGCATATTTCCAATGCTCTCCCACTTGCACTAGAGTCAATCATCTAGTTACATTGTGATGAATCGAGCACCCATGGAATTCTGGAGTTGATCATGTTTTGTTCTAGGGAGAGGTTTAGTCAACGGATCTGGTACATTCAGGTCCGTATGTACTTTACAAATCTCTATGTCTCCATTTTGAACACTTTCACGAATGGAGTTGAAGCGACGCTTGATATGCCTGGTCTTCCTGTGAAACCTGGGCTCCTTGGCAAGGGAAATAGCTCCAGTGTTGTCATAGAAGAGAGTCATCGGGCCTGACGCATTGGGTATGACTCCTAGGTCGGTAATGAACTCCTTCACCCAGACTGCTTTGTGTGCTGCCTCCGAGGCTGCCATGTACTCCGCTTCACATGTAGATCCCGCCACAACGCTTTGCTTGCAACTGCACCAGCTTACTGCCCCACCATTCAAAATATACACGTATCCGGTTTGTGACTTAGAGTCATCCAGATCTGTGTCGAAGCTAGCATCGACGTAACCCTTTACGACGAGCTCTTCGTCACCTCCATAAATGAGAAACATTTCCTTAGTCATTTTCAGGTACTTCAGGATATTTTTGACCGCTGTCCAGTGTTCCATGCCGGGATTACTTTGGTACCTTCCTACCAAACTCACGGCAAGTTTTACATCAGGTCTGGTACACAACATAGCATACATGATAGACCCTATGGCCGAGGCATAGTGCACGACACTCATCTTTTCTCTATCTTCTGCCGTGGTCGGGTATTGAGCCAAGCTCAATCTCGTACCTTGCAACACAGGCAAGAACCCCTTCTTTGACTGATCCATTTTGAACTTCTTCCAAATCTTGTCAAGGTACGTACTCTGTGAAAGACCAATGAGGCGTCTCGATCTATCTCTATAGATCTTGATGCCTAATATATAAGCAGCTTCTCCAAGGTCCTTCATTGAAAAACACTTGTTCAAATAGGCCTTTATGCTTTTCAAGAATTCTATATCATTTCCCATCAACAGTATGTCATCCACATACAATATGAGAAATGCTACAGAGCTCCCACTCACTTTCTTGTAAATGCAGGCTTCTCCATAAGTCTGCATAAACCCAAACGCTTTGATCATCTCATCAAAGCGAATGTTCCAACTCCGAGATGCTTGCACCAGCCCATAAATCGAGCGTTGGAGCTTGCACACCTTGTCAGCATTCTTAGGATCGACAAAACCTTCCGGCTGCATCATATACAATTCTTCCTTAAGGAAACCATTAAGGAATGCCGTTTTGACGTCCATTTGCCATATCTCATAATCATAGAATGCGGCAATTGCTAACATGATTTGGACGGACTTCAGCTTCGCTACGGGGGAGAAAGTCTCATCGTAGTCAACTCCTTGAACTTGTCGATAACCCTTAGCGACGAGCCAAGCCTTATAGATGGTCACATTACCATCCGCGTCTGTCTTCTTCTTAAAGATCCATTTATTTTCTATGGCTCGCCGATCAACGGGCAAGTCAGTCAAAGTCCATACTTCGTTTTCATACATGGATCCTATCTCGGATTTCATGGCTTCCAGCCATTTGTCGGAATCCGGACCGGCCATCGCTTCTTCATAGTTCGAAGGTTCACCGTTGTCTAACAACATGATTTCCAAGACAGGTTTGACGTACCACTCTGGTGTGGAACGTGTCCTTGTGGACCTACGATGTTCAGTAGCAACTTGATCTGAAGTTTCATGATCACCATCATCAACTTCCTCTCTAGTCGGTGCAGGCACCTCAGGAACATTTTCTTGAGCTGCGCCACTTACCGGTTCAAGAGGTAATACTTCATCAAGTTCTACCTTCCTCCCACTTATTTCTTTCGAGAGAAACTCCTTCTCTAGAAAGGACCCATTCTTGGCAACAAAGATCTTGCCTTCGGATCTGAGGTAGAAGGTATACCCAACAGTTTCTTTAGGGTATCCTATGAAGACGCATTTTTCCGACTTGGGTCCGAGCTTTTCAGGTTGAAGTTTCTTAACATAAGCATCGCATCCCCAAACTTTTAGAAACGACAGCTTAGGTTTCTTCCCAAACCATAATTCATACGGTGTCGTCTCAATGGATTTCGACGGAGCCCTATTTAAAGTGAATGCGTCAGTCTCTAAAGCATAGCCCCAAAATGATAGCGGTAAATCGGTAAGAGACATCATAGATCGCACCATATCTAATAGAGTGCGATTACGACGTTCGGACACACCATTACACTGAGGTGTTCCAGGCGGCGTGAGTTGTGAAACTATTCCACATTTTCTTAAGTGTGTGCCAAATTCGTGACTCAAGTATTCACCCCCACGATCTGATCGCAAGAACTTGATTTTCCTGTCACGTTGATTCTCAACCTCACTCTGAAATTCCTTGAACTTTTCAAAGGTCTCAGACTTGTGTTTCATTAAGTAGACATACCCATATCTACTCAAGTCATCAGTGAGGGTGAGAACATAACGATAGCCACCGTGAGCCTCAACACTCATTGGACCGCACATATCAGTATGTATGATTTCCAGTAAGTTGGTTGCTCGCTCCATTGTTCCTGAGAATGGAGTCTTGGTCATTTTACCCATGAGGCATGGTTCGCACGTGTCAAATGATTCGTAATCAAGAGACTCTAAAAGTCCATCTGCATGGAGCTTCTTCATGCGTTTGACACCTATGTGACCAATGCGGCAGTGCCACAAGTATGTGGGACTATCTTTATCAACCTTACATCTTTTGGTATTCACACTATGAATATGTGTAGCATTACGCTTGAGATTTATTAAGAATAAACCATTCACCATCGGAGCATGACCATAAAACATATCTCTCATATAAATAGTGTTGGGTTTCGTAGTAATTTCAAAAAATTTCCTACGCACACGCAAGATCATGTGATGCATAGCAACGAGGGGAGAGTGTTGTCTACGTACCCAACGCAGACCGACTGCGGAAGCGATGACACGACGTAGAGGAAGTAGTCGTACGTCTTCACGATCCAACCGATCAAGCACCGAAACTACGGCACCTCCGAGTTCGAGCACACGTTCAGCTCGATGACGATCCCCGGACTCCGATCCAGCAAAGTGTCGGGGAAGAGTTCCGTCAGCACGACGGCGTGGTGACGATCTTGATGAACTACAGCAGCAGGGCTTCGCCTAAACTCCGCTACAGTATTATTGAGGAATATGGTGGCAGGGGGCACCGCACACGGCTAAGGGATCGATCACGTGGATCAACTTGTGTCAACTTGTGTGTTTAGAGGTGCCCCTGCCTCCGTATATAAAGGAGCCAAGGGGGGAGGGTGCGCCGGCCAAGAGGGAGAGGCGCAGGAGGAGTCCTACTCCTACCGGGAGTAGGACTCCCCCCCAATCCTATTCCAACTAGGATTCCCAAGGGGGAAAGAGGGAGAGGGGTGGCCGGCCACCTCTCCTAGTCCTAATAGGACTAGGGGAAGGGGGGAGGCGCGCAGCCCCCTTGGGCTGCCCCTTTCTCCTTTCCACTAAGGCCCATGATGGCCCATATGGCTCCCGGGGGGTTCCGGTAACCTCCCGGTAACCCGGTAAAATCCCGATTTCACCCGGAACACTTCCGATGTCCAAACATAGACTTCCAATATATCAATCTTTATGTCTCGACCATTTCGAGACTCCTCGTCATGTCCGTGATCACATCCGGGACTCCGAACAACCTTCGGTACATCAAAATGCATAAACTCATAATATAACTGTCATCGTAACCTTAAGCGTGCGGACCCTACGGGTTCGAGAACAATGTAGACATGACTGAGACACGTCTCTGGTCAATAACTAATAGCGGGACCTGGATGCCCATATTGGCTCCTACATATTCTACGAAGATCTTTATCGGTCAGACCGCATAACAACATACGTTGTTCCCTTTGTCATCGGTATGTTACTTGCCCGAGATTCGATCGTCGGTATCCAATACCTAGTTCAATCTCGTTACCGGCAAGTCTCTTTACTCGTTCCGTAATACATCATCTCACAACTAACATCTTAGTTGCAGTGCTTGCAAGGCTTATGTGATGTGCATTACTGAGAGGGCCCAGAGATACCTCTCCGACAATCGGAGTGACAAATCCTAATCTCGAAATACGCCAACCCAACATCTACCTTTGGAGACACCTGTAATGCTCCTTTATAATCACCCAGTTACGTTGTGACGTTTGGTAGCACCCAAAGTGTTCCTCCGGCAAACGGGAGTTGCATAATCTCATAGTTATAGGAACATGTATAAGTCATGAAGAAAAGCAATAGCAACATACTAAACGATCGGGTGCTAAGCTAATGAAATGGGTCATGTCAATCAGATCATTCAACTAATGATGTGACCTCGTTAATCAAATAACAACTCATTGTTCATGGTTAGGAAACATAACCATCTTTGATTAACGAGCTAGTCAAGTAGAGGCATACTAGTGACACTTTGTTTGTCTATGTATTCACACATGTATTATGTTTCCGGTTAATACAATTCTAGCATGAATAATAAACATTTATCATGAAATAAGGAAATAAATAATAACTTTATTATTGCCTCTAGGGCATATTTCCTTCAGTCTCCCACTTGCACTAGAGTCAATAATCTAGATCACATCACCATGTGATTAACATCGATAGTTCACATCATCATGTGATTAACACCCATAGTTCACATCGCTATGTGACCAACACCCAAAGGGTTTACTAGATTCAGTAATCTAGTTCACATCGCTATGTGATTAACACCCAAGGAGTACTAAGGTGTGATCATGTTTTGCTTGTGAGAGAATCTTAGTCAACGGGTCTGCCACATTCAGATCCACATGTATTTTGCAAATTTCTATGTCAACAATGCTCTGCATGGAGCTACTCTAGCTAATTGCTCCCACTTTCAGTATGTATCTAGACCGAGACTTAGAGTCATCTAGATTAGTGTCAAACTTGCATCGGCGTAACCCTTTACGACGAACCTTTTTCCACTTCCATAATCGAGAAACATATCCTTATTTCACTAAGGATAATTTTGACCGCTGTCCAGTGATCTACTCCTAGATCACTATTGTACTCCCTTGCCAAACTCAGTGGTAGGGCATACAATAGATCTGGTATACAGCATGGCATACTTTATAGAACCTATGACTGAGGCATAGGGAATGACTTTCATTCTCTTTCTATTTTCTGCAGTGGTCGGGCATTGAGTCTTACTCAATTTCACACCTTGTAACACAGGCAAAAACCCTTTCTTTGCTTGATCCATTTTGAACTTCTTCAAAATTTTGTCAAGGTATGTGCTTTGTGAAAGTCCAATTAAGCGTCTTGATCTATCTCTATAGATTTTAATGCCTAATATGTAAGCAGCTTCACCGAGGTCTTTCATTGAAAAACTTTTATTCAAGTATCCCTTTATGCTATCCAGAAATTCTATATCATTTCCAATCAGAAATATGTCATCCACATATAATATCAGAAATGCTACAGAGCTCCCACTCACTTTCTTGTAAATACAGGCTTCTCCGAAAGTCTGTATAAAACCAAATGCTTTGATCACACTATCAAAACGTTTATTCCAACTCCGAGAGGCTTGCACCAGTCCATAAATGGATCGCTGGAGCTTGCACACTTTGTTAGCTCCCTTTGGATCGACAAAACCTTCTGGTTGCATCATATACAACTTTTCTTCCAGAAATCCATTCAGGAATGCAGTTTTGACATCCATCTGCCAAATTTCATAATCATAAAATGCGGCAATCGCTAACATGATTCGGACGGACTTAAGCATCGCTACGGGTGAGAAGGTCTCATCGTAGTCAATCCCTTGAACTTGTCGAAAACCTTTTGCGACAAGTCGAGCTTTGTAGACAGTAACATTACCATCAGCGTCAGTCTTCTTCTTAAAGATCCATTTATTCTCAATTGCTTGCCGATCATCGGGCAAGTCAACCAAAGTCCATACTTTGTTCTCATACATGGATCCCATCTCAGATTTCATGGCTTCAAGCCACTTTGCGGAATCTGGGCTCACCATCGCTTCTTCATAGTTCGTAGGTTCATCATGATCTAGTAGCATGACTTCCAGAACAGGATTTCCGTACCACTCTGGCGCGGATCTTACTCTGGTTGATCTACGTGGTTCAGTAGTATCTTGATCTGAAGTTTCATGATCATTATCATTGGCTTCCTCACTAACCGGTGTAGGTGTCACTGAAACAGTTTTCTGTGATGAACTACTCTCCAGTAAGGGAGCAGGTACAGTTACATCGTCAAGTTCTACTTTCCTCCCACTCACTTCTTTCGAGAGAAACTCCTTCTCCAGAAAGTTTCCGAATTTAGCAACAAAAGTCTTGCCTTTCGGATCTATGATAGAAGGTGTATCCAATAGTTTCCTTTGGATATCCTATGAAGACGCACTTCTCCGATTTGAGTTTGAGCTTATCAGGATGAAACTTTTTCATATAAGCATCGCAACCCCAAATTTAAGAAACGACAGCTTAGGTTTCTTGCCAAACCATAGTTCACACGGTGTCGTCTCAACGGATTTAGATGGTGCCCTATTTAACGTGAATGCAGCTGTCTCTAATGCATAACCCCAAAACGATAGTGGTAGATCGGTAAGACACATCATAGATCGCACCATATCTAATAAAGTACGGTTATGACGTTCGGACACACCATTATATTGTGGTGTTCTAGGTGGCATGAGTAGTGAAACTATTTCACATTGTTTTTAACTGAAGGCCAAACTCGTAACTCAAATACTCTTCTCTACGATCAGATCGTAGAAACTTTATTTTCTTGTTACGATGATTTTTCACTTCACTCTGAAATTCTTTGAACTTTTCAAATGTTTCAGACTTATGTTTCATCAAGTAGATATACTCATATCTGCTCAAATCATCTGTGAAGATCAGAAAATAATGATACCTGTCGCGAGCCTCAATATTCATCGGACTACATACATCAGTATGTATGATTTTCAACAAATCTATTGCTCGCTCCATTGTTCCGAAGAACAGAGTCTTAGTCATCTTGCCCATGAGGCATGGTTCGCAAGCATCAACTGATTCATAATCAAGTGATTCCAAAAGCCCATCAGTATGGAGTTTCTTCATGCGCTTTACACCAATATGACCTAAACGGCAGTGCTACAAACAAGTTGCACTTATCATTATTAACTTTGCATCTTTTGGTTTCAATATTATGATTATGTGTATCACTATGATCGAGATCCAACGAACTATTTTCATTGGGTGTGTAACCATATAAGGTTTCATTCATGTAAACAGAACAACAATTTATTCTCTTACTTAAATGAATAACCGTATTACAATAAACATGATCAAATCATATTCATGCTCAACGCCAACACCAAATAACACTTATTCAGGTTCAACACTAATCCCGAAAGTATAGGGAGTGTGCGACGATGATCATATCAATCTTGGAACCACTTCCAACATACATCGTCACTTCACCCTTAACTAGTCTCTGTTTATTCTGCAACTCCCGTTTTGAGTTATTAATCTTAGCAACTGAACTAGTATCAAATACTGAGGGGTTGCTATAAACACTAGTAAAGTACACATCAATAACATGTATATCAAATATACTTATGTTCACTTTGCCATCCTTCTTTTCCGCCAATCACTTGGGGTAGATCCGCTTCCAGTGACCAGTCCCTTTGCAGTAGAAGCACTTAGTCTCAGGCTTAGGACCAGACTTGGGCTTCTTCACTTGAGCAGCAACTTACTTGCTGTTCTTCTTGAAGTTCCCCTTCTTCCCTTTGCCCTTTTCTTGAAACTAGTGGTCTTGTCAATCATCAACACTTGATGCTCTTTCTTGATTTCTACCTTCGTCGATTTCAATATCACGAAGAGCTCGGGAATCGTTTTCGTCATCCCTTGCATACTATAGTTCATCATGAAGTTCAGTAACTTAGTGCTGGTGACTAGAGAATTCTGTCAATCACTATCTTATCTGGAAGATTAACTCCCACTTGATTCAAGCAATTGAAGTACCCAGACAATCTGAGCACATGCTCACTAGTTGAGCGATTCTCCTCCATCTTTTAGCTATAGAACTTGTTGGAGACTTCATATCTCTCAACTCGGGTATTTGCTTGAAATATTAACTTCAATTACTGGAACATCTCATATGGTCCATGATGTTCAAACATCTTTGAAGTCCCGATTCTAAGCCGTTAAGCATGGTGCACTTAAACTATCAAGTAGTCATCATATTGAGCTAGCCAAACGTTCATAACGTCTGCATCTGCTCCTGCAATAGGTCCGTCACCTAGCGGTGCATCAAGGACATAATTCTTCTGTGCAGCAATGAGGATAAACCTCAGATCGCGGATCAAATCCGCATCATTGCTACTAACATTTTTCAACACAATTTTCTCTAGGAACATATCAAAATAAACATATGAAAGCAACAACGCAAGCTATTGATTTTACAACATAATTTGCAAAATACTATCAGGACTAAGTTCATGATAAATTTAAGTTCAATTAATCATATTACTTAAGAACTCCCACTTAGATAGACATCCCTCTAATCCTCTAAGTGATTACGTGATCCAAATCAACTAAACCATAACCGATCATCACGTGAGATGGAGTAGTTTTCAATGGTGAACATCGTTATGTTGATCATATCTACTATATGATTCACGCTTGACCTTTCGGTCTCCGTGTTCCGAGGCCATATCTGCATATGCTAGGCTCGTCAAGTTTAACCTGAGTATTCTGCGTGTGCAAAACTGGCTTGCACCCGTTGTAGATGGACGTAGAGCTTATCACACCCGATCATCACGTGGTGTCTGGGCACGACGAACTTTGGCAACGGTGCATACTCAGGGAGAACACTTCTTGATAATTTAGTGAGAGATCATCTTATAATGCTACCGTCAATCAAAGCAAGATAAGATGCATAAAAAGATAAACATCACATGCAATCAATATAAGTGATATGATATGGCCATCATCATCTTGTGCTTGTGATCTCCATCTCCGAAGCACCGTCATGATCACCATCGTCACCGGCGCGACACCTTGATCTCCATCGTAGCATCGTTGTCGTCTCGCCAATCTTATGCTTCCACGACTATCACTACCGTTTAGTAATAAAGTAAAGCATTACATCGCGATTGCATTGCATACAATAAAGCGACAACCATATGGCTCCTGCCAGTTGCCGATAACTTGGTTACAAAACATGATCATCTCATACAATAAAATTCAGCATCATGCCTTGACCATATCACATCACAACATGCCCTGCAAAAACAAGTTAGACGTCCTCTACTTTGTTGTTGCATGTTTTACGTGGCTGCTACGGGCTTAAGTAAGAACCAATCTCACCTACGCATCAAAACCACAACGATAGTTTGTCAAATAGACTCCGTTTTAACCTTCGCAAGGACCGGGCGTAGCCATACTTGGTTCAACTAAAGTTGGAGAGGCAGTCGCCCGCAAGCCATCTCTGTGCAAAGCACGTCGAGGGAACCGGTCTCGCGTAAGCGTACGCGTAAGGTTGGTCCGGGTCGTCTCGTCCAACAATACCGCCGAACCAAAATATGACATGCTGGTAGGCAGTATGACTTGTATCGTCCACAACTTACTTGTGTTCTACTCGTGCATATAACATCAACATCAATAACCTAGGCTCGGATGCCACTGTTGGGTTTCGTAGTAATTTCAAAAAATTTCCTACGCACACGCAAGATCATGTGATGCATAGCAACGAGGGGAGAGTGTTGTCTACGTACCCAACGCAGACCGACTGCGGAAGCGATGACACGACGTAGAGGAAGTAGTCGTACGTCTTCACGATCCAACCGATCAAGCACCGAAACTACGGCACCTCCGAGTTCGAGCACACGTTCAGCTCGATGACGATCCCCGGACTCCGATCCAGCAAAGTGTCGGGGAAGAGTTCCGTCAGCACGACGGCGTGGTGACGATCTTGATGAACTACAGCAGCAGGGCTTCGCCTAAACTCCGCTACAGTATTATTGAGGAATATGGTGGCAGGGGGCACCGCACACGGCTAAGGATCGATCACGTGGATCAACTTGTGTCAACTTGTGTGTTTAGAGGTGCCCCTGCCTCCGTATATAAAGGAGCCAAGGGGGGAGGGTGCGCCGGCCAAGAGGGAGAGGCGCAGGAGGAGTCCTACTCCTACCGGGAGTAGGACTCCCCCCCAATCCTATTCCAACTAGGATTCCCAAGGGGGAAAGAGGGAGAGGGGTGGCCGGCCACCTCTCCTAGTCCTAATAATACTAGGGGAAGGGGGGAGGCGCGCAGCCCCCTTGGGCTGCCCCTTTCTCCTTTCCACTAAGGCCCATGATGGCCCATATGGCTCCCGGGGGGTTCCGGTAACCTCCCGGTAACCCGGTAAAATCCCGATTTCACCCGGAACACTTCCGATGTCCAAACATAGACTTCCAATATATCAATCTTTATGTCTCAACCATTTCGAGACTCCTCGTCATGTCCGTGATCACATCCGGGACTCCGAACAACCTTCGGTACATCAAAATGCATAAACTCATAATATAACTGTCATCGTAACCTTAAGCGTGCGGACCCTACGTGTTCGAGAACAATGTAGACATGACTGAGACACGTCTCCGGTCAATAACCAATAGCGGGACCTGGATGCCCATATTGGCTCCTACATATTCTACGAAGATCTTTATCGGTCAGACCGCATAACAACATACGTAGTTCCCTTTGTCATCGGTATGTTACTTGCCCGAGATTCGATCGTCGGTATCCAATACCTAGTTCAATCTCGTTACCGGCAAGTCTCTTTACTCGTTCCGTAATACATCATCTCACAACTAACATCTTAGTTGCAGTGCTTGCAAGGCTTATGTGATGTGCATTACTGAGAGGGCCCAGAGATACCTCTCCGACAATCGGAGTGACAAATCCTAATCTCGAAATACGCCAACCCAACATCTACCTTTGGAGACACCTGTAATGCTCCTTTATAATCACCCAGTTACGTTGTGACGTTTGGTAGCACCCAAAGTGTTCCTCCGGCAAACGGGAGTTGCATAATCTCATAGTTATAGGAACATGTATAAGTCATGAAGAAAAGCAATAGCAACATACTAAACGATCGGGTGCTAAGCTAATGAAATGGGTCATGTCAATCAGATCATTCAACTAATGATGTGACCTCGTTAATCAAATAACAACTCATTGTTCATGGTTAGGAAACATAACCATCTTTGATTAACGAGCTAGTCAAGTAGAGGCATACTAGTGACACTTTGTTTGTCTATGTATTCACACATGTATTATGTTTCCGGTTAATACAATTCTAGCATGAATAATAAACATTTATCATGAAATAAGGAAATAAATAATAACTTTATTATTGCATCTAGGGCATATTTCCTTCAAATAGAACAACCATTATTCTCGGATTTAAATGAGTAGCCATCTCGTATTAAACGAGATCCTGATACAATGTTCATGCTCAAAGCTGGCACTAAATAACAATTATTGAGGTTTAAAACTAATCCCGTAGGTAAATGTAGAGGTAGCGTGCCGACGGCGATCACATCGACCTTGGAACCATTCCCGACGCGCATCGTCACCTCGTCCTTCCCCAGTCTCCGCTTATTCCGTAGCTCCTGCTTTGAGTTACAAATGTGAGCAACCGCACCGGTATCAAATACCCAGGAGCTACTATGAGTACTGGTAAGGTACACATCAATTACATGTATATCACATATACCTTTTGTGATGTCGGCCTTCTTGCCCGCTAAGTATTTGGGGCAGTTCCACTTCCAGTGACCACTTCCCTTGCAATAAAAGCACTCAGTCTCGGGCTTGGGTCCATTCTTTGGCTTCTTCCCGGTAGCTTGCTTACCGGGTGCGGCAACTCCCTTGCCATCCTTCTTGAAGTTCTTCTTACCCTTGCCTTCTTGAACTTAGTGGTTTTATTCACCATCAACACTTGATGTTCCTTTTTGACTTCTACCTCTGCCGATTTCAGCATTGCAAATACTTCAGGAATGGTCTTTTCCATCCCCTGCATATTGAAGTTCATCACAAAGCTCTTGTAGCTTGGTGGAAGCGACTGAAGGATTCTGTCAATGACCGCGTCATCCAGGAGATTAACTCCCAGCTGAGCCAAGCGGTTATGCAACCCAGACATTTTGAGTATGTGCTCACTGACAAAACTATTTTCCTCCATCTTACAACTGAAGAACTTGTCAGAGACTTCATATCTCTCGACCCGGGCATGAGCTTGGAAAACCATTTTCAGCTCTTCGAACATCTCATATGCTCCGTGTCGCTCAAAACGCTTTTGGAGCCCCGGTTCTAAGCTGTAAAGCATGCCGCACTGAACGAGGGAGTAATCATCAGCACGTGTCTGCCAAGCGTTCATAACGTCTTGGTTCTGTGGGACGGGTGCATCACCTAGCGGTGCTTCTAGGACATAATCTTTCTTGGCAGCTATGAGGATGATCCTCAGGTTCCGGACCTAGTCCGTATAGTTGCTGCCATCGTCTTTCAGCTTGGTTTTCTCTAGGAACGCGTTGAAGTTGAGGACAACATTGGCCATTTGATCTACAAGACATATTGTAAAGATTTTAGACTAAGTTCATGATAATTAAGTTCATATAATCAAATTATTCAATGAAATCCCACTTAGATAGACATCCCTCTAGTCATCTAAGTATAACATGATCCGAGTTGACTAGGCCGTGTCCGATCATCACATGAGACGGACTAGTCAACATCGGTGAACATCTTCATGTTGATCGTATCTTCTATACGACTCATGCTCGACCTTTCGGTCTTGTGTGTTCCGAGGCCATGTCTGTACATGCTAGGCTCGTCAAGTCAACCTAAGTGTATTGCGTGTGTAAATCTGTCTTACACCCGTTGTATGTGAACGTTGGAATCTATCACACCCGATCATCACGTGGTGCTTCGAAACAACGAAGTGTCGCAACGGTGCACAGTTAGGGGGAACACTTTCTTGAAATTATTATGAGGGATCATCTTATTTACTACCGTCGTTCTAAGTAAACAAGATGCAAAAACATGATAAACATCACATGCAATCAAATAATAGTGACATGATATGGCCAATATCATATAGCTCCTTTGATCTCCATCTTGGGGCTCCATGATCATCTTGTCACCGGCATGACACCATGGTCTCCATCATCGTGTCTCCATGAAGTTGCTCGCCAACTATTACTTCTACTACTATGGCTAACGCTTTAGAAATAAAGTAAAGTAATTACATGACGTTTATGTTGACACGCAGGTCATAAATAAATAAAGACAACTCCTATGGCTCCTGCCGGTTGTCATACTCATAGACATGCAAGTCGTGATCCCTATTACAAGAACATGATCAATCTCATACATCACATATATCATTCATCATTCATCACAACTTTTGGCCATATCCCATCACAAAACACTTGCTGCAAAAACAAGTCAGACGGCCTCTAATTGTTGTTGCAAGTTTTTACGTGGCTGCTATAGGTTTCTAGCAAGAACATTTCTTACCTACGCCAAAACCACAACGTGAATTGCCAATTTCTATTTACCCTTCATAAGGACCCTATTCATCGAATCCGATCCGACTAAAGTGGGAAAGACAGACACCCGCCAGCCACCTTATGCAACTAGTGCATGTCAATCGGTGGAACCGGTCTCACGTAAGCGTACGTGTGAGGTTGGTCCGGGCCGCTTCATCCCACGATGCTGCCGAATCAAGATAAGACTAGTAACGGCAAGAAAATTGACAATATCGACGCCCACAACTACTTTGTGTTCTACTCGTGCATAGTAACTATGCATAGACCTAGCTCATGATGCCACTGTTGGGGATCATAGCAGAAAACAAAAAAAATTCCTACGTTTCACCAAGATCAATCTATGGAGTCAACTAGCAATGAGAGGAGAGTGCATCTACATACCCTTGTAGATCGCGAGCGGAAGCGTTCAAGAGAACGGGGATGATGGAGTCATACTCGCCGTGATCCAAATCACCGATGACCAAGTGCCGAACGGACGACACCTCCGCGTTCAACACACGTACGGAGCGGATGACGTCTCCTCCTTCTTGATCCAGCAATGGGGAAGGAGAGGTTGATGAAGATCCAGCAGCACGATGGCGTGGTGGTGGATGCAGCAGTGAAAGCAGCAGGGCTTCGCCGAGCTTCTGCGAGAGGGAGAGGTGTAGCAGGGGAGAGGGAGGCGCCAAGGCTTGAGGTGCGGCTGCCCTCCCTCCCCCCCCCATTATATAGGCCCCCTAGGGGGGTGCGCCGGCCCTAGGAGATGGGATATCCTAGGGGGGGCGGCGGCCAAGGGGGTGGAGTAACCCCCAAGGCAAGTGGAGGCGCCCCCTCCCCTAGGGTTCCCAACCCTAGGAGCATGGGGCCCAAGGGGGGGGCGCACCAGCCCACTATGGGCTGGTTCCCTCCCCACTTCAGCCCATGGGGCCCTCCGGGATGGGTGGCCCCACCCAGTGGACCCCCGGGACCCATCCGGTGGTCCCGGTACAATACCGGTGACCCCGAAACTTTCCTGATGGCCGAAACTACACTTCCTATATATAATTCTTCACCTCTGGACAATTCCGGAACTCCTCGTGACGTCCAGGATATCATCCGGGACTCCGAACAACTTTCGTATTACTGCATACTCATATCTATACAACCCTAGCGTCACCGAACCTTAAGTGTGTAGACCCTACGGGTTCGGGAGACAAGCAGACATGACCGAGACGACTCTCTGGTCAATAACCAACAGCGGGATCTGGATACCCATGTTGGCTCCCACACGCTCCTCAATGATCTCATCGAATGAACCACGATGTCGAGGACCTAATCAATCCCGTACTCAATTCCCTTTGTCAATCGGTACGTTACTTGCCCGAGACTCGATCGTCGGTATCCCAATACCTTGTTCAGTCTCGTTACCGGCATGTCACTTTACTCGTACCGTAATGCATGATCCCGTGATCAACCACTTGATCACATTAAGCTCATTATGATGATGCATTACCAAGTGGGCCTAGAGATACCTCTCCGTCATACGGAGTGACAAATCCCAGTCTCGATTCGTGCCAACCCAACAGACACTTTCGGAGATACCTGTAATGTACCTTTATAGTCACCCAGTTACGTTGTGACGTTTGGCACACCCAAGGCACTCCTACGGTATCCAGGAGTTGCACAATCTCATGGTCTAAGGAAATGATACTTGACATGCAGAAAAGCTACAGCAAATGAACTACACGATCTTTGTGCTATGCTTAGGTTTGGGTCTTGTCCATCACATCATTCTCCTAATGATGTGATCACGTTATCAATGACATCCCCATGTCCATAGCCAGGAAACCATGACTATCTGTTGATCAACGAGCTAGTCAACTAGAGGCTCACTAGGGACACATTGTGGTCTATGTATTCACACATGTATTACGATTTCCGGATAATACAATTATAGCATGAATAATAGACAATTATCATGAACAAGGAAATATAATAATCATTTTATTATTGCCTCTAGGGCATATTTCCAACAACAAAGTAGCGTAAGTATTTCCCTCAGTTTTTGAGAACCAAGGTATCAATACAGTAGGAGGCCACGCTCAAGTCCCTTGCACCTACACAAACAAATAAGAACCTTGCAACCAACGTGATAAAGGGGTTGTCAATACCTTCACGGCCACTTGCAAAAGTGAGATCTGATAGAGAAGATAAGATAATATTTTTGGTATTTTTATGATAAAGACTAAAAGTAAAGAAAGAAAAATAAATGGCGCAAGAAATAGCTTGTTGACGGGAGATTAATATGATGGAAAATAGACCCGGGGGCCATAGGTTTCACTAGTGGCTTCTCCCAAGATAGCATAAGTATTACGGTGGGTAAACAAATTACTGTCGAGCAATTGATAGAATTGATCATAGTTATGAGAATATCTAGGTATGATCATGTATATAGGCATCACGTCCGTGACAAGTAGACCGACTCCTTCCTGCATCTACTACTATTACTCCACACATCGACTGCTATCCAGCATGCATCTATAGTATTAAGTTCATAAGAACGGAGTGACGCTTTAAGGAAGATGACATGATGTAGAGGGATAAACTCATGCAATATGATATAAACCCCATCGTTTTATCCTCGATGGCAACAATACAATACGTGTCGTTTCCCCTACTGTCACTGGGATCGAGCACCGCAAGATTGAACCCAAAGCTAAGCACTTCTCCCATTGCAAGAAAGATCAATCTAGTAGGCCAAACCAAACTGATAATTCGAAGAGACTTGCAAAGATAACCAATCATACATAAAAGAATTCAGAGAAGATTCAAATATTGTTCATAGATAATCTTGATCATAAACCCACAATTCATCGGATCTCGACAAACACACTGCAAAAGAAGATTACATCGAATAGATCTCCAAGAGAATCAAGGAGAACTTTGTATTGAGATCCAAAGAGAGAGAAGAAGCCATCTAGATAATAACTATGGACCCGAAGGTCTGAGGTAAACTACTCACACATCATCGGAGAGGCTATGGTGTTGATGTAGAAGCCCTCCGTGATCAATGCCCCCTCCCGCGGAGGACCGGAAAAGGCCCCAAGATGGGATCTCACGGGTACAGAAGGTTGCGGCAGTGGAATTAGGTTTTCGTGGTGCTCCTCGATGGTTTGGGGGTACATAGGTATATATAGAAGGAAGAAGTAGGTCGGTGGAGCCATGAGGGGCCCACGATGGTGGAGGGCGCGCCTAGGGGGGTAGGCGCACCCCCTACCTCGTGGCCTCCTCGTTGATTTCTTTACGTCCACTCCAAGTCCTCTGGATCACGTTTTTTCCAAAAATCACGCCCCCGAAGGTTTCATTCCGTTTGGACTCCATTTGATATTCTTTTTCTGCGAAACACTGAAATAGGCAAAAAAAAAGAGCAATTTGGGCTGGACCTCCGGTTAGTAGGTTAGTCCAAAAAATAATATATAAGTGTACAAATAAGCCCATTAAACATCTAAAACAGAATATATAATAGCATGGAACAATAAAAAATTATAGATACGTTGGAGACGTATCAAGCATCCCCAAGCTTAATTCCTGCTCGTCCTCGAGTAGCTAAATGATAAAAACAGAATTTTTGATGTGGAATGCTTCTTAGCATAATTTTCAATGTAATTCTTTTTATTGTGGCATGAATATTTAGATCCGTAAGATTCAAGATAAAAGTTTAATGTTGACATAAAAACAATAATACTTCAAACATGCTAACCAAGCAATTATGTCTTATCAAAATAACATAGCCAAAGAAAGCTTATCCCTACAAAATCATATAGTTAGGCTATGTTTCAATTTCGTCACACTAAACGTTCTCATCATGCATAACCCCGATGACAAGCTGAGAAATTGGTTCATACTTTTTAACGTGCTTCAGCCTTTTCAACCGTTACGCAATACATGGGCGCAAGCCATGGATATAGCACTATGGGTGGAATAAAGTATAATGATGGGGGTTATGAGAAGACAAAAATGTAGAAAGTCTCACATTGACGCGGCTAATCAATAGGCTATGGAGATTCCCATCAATTGATATCAATGAGAGGAGTAGGGATTTCCATGCAACGGATGCACTAGAGCTATAAATGTATGAAAGCTCAACAAAATAAATTAAGTGGGTGTGCATCCAACTTGCTTCCTCACGAAGACCTAGGGAATTTTTAGGAAGCCCATTATTGGAATATACAAGCCAAGTTCTATAATGAAAAATTTCCACTAGTATATGAAAGTGACAACATCGGAGACTCTCTATCATGAATATCACGGTGCTACTTTGAAGCACAAGTGTGGAAAAAGGATAGTAGCATTGTCCCTTCTGTCTTTCTCTCTCATTTTTTTCTTGGGCCTTCTCTTTTTTTCTTTGGCCTTTTTTTAATTTAGTCCGGAATCTCATCCCGACTTGTGGGGGAATCATAGTCTCCATCATCCTTTCCTCACATGGGACAATGCTCTAATAATGATGATCATCACACTTTTATTACTTACAACTCAAGAATTACAACTCAATACTTGCTACCTCTTGCGCACTGCGTTGGTTTTCCCTTGAAGAGGAAAGGGTGATGCAGTAAAGTAGCATAAGTATTTCCCTCAGTTTTTTAGAACCAAGGTATCAATCCAGTAGGAGATCATGCTCGAGTCCCACGCACCTACACAAACAAATAAGAACCTCGCAACCAACGCGATAAAGGGGTTGTCAATCCCTTCACGGCCACTTATGAGAGTGAGATCAGATAGATATGATAAGATAAGATTTTTGGTATTTTTATGATAAAGAGAAATAAAGATGCAAAGTAAAATAAACGGCAATAGAAATAGCTAAGTGTTGGAAGATTAATATGATGGAAGATAGACCCGGGGGCCATAGGTTTCACTAGTGGCTTCTCTCAAGAGCATAAGTATTACAGTGGGTAAATGAATTACTATCGAGCAATTGACAGAATTGAGCATAGTTATGAGAATGTCTAGGTATGATCATGTATATAGGCATCACGTCCGTGACAAGTAGACCAAAACGATTCTGCATCTACTACTATTACTCCATGATACGTCTCCGTCGTATCTACTTTTCCAAACACTTTTGCCCTTGTTTTGGACTCTAACTTGCATGATTTGAATGGAACTAACCCGGACTGACGCTGCTTTCAGCAGAATTGCCATGGTGTTATTTATGTGCAGAAACAAAAGTTGTTGGAATGACCTGAAACTCCATGGAGATTATTTTTGGAAATAATAAAAAATACTGGCAAAGAATCAAGGCCAGGGGGCCCACACCCTAGCCACGAGGGTGGGGGGCGCGCCTGCCCCCCCTGGGTGCGCCCTTGCCTCGTGGGCCCCCTGGAGCTCCACCGACCTCAACTCCAACTCCGTATATTCGTGTTCGGGGAGAAAAAATAAGAGAGAAGGATTCATCGCGTTTTACGATACGGAGCCGCCACCAAGCCCTAAACTCTCTTGGGAGGGCTGATCTGGAGTCCGTTCAGGGCTCCGAAGAGGGGAATCCTTCGCCATCATCATCATCAACCTTCTTCCATCACCAATTTCATGATGATCACCGCCGTGCGTGAGTAATTCCATCGTAGGCTTGCTGGACGGTGATGGGTTGGATGAGATTTATCATGTAATCGAGTTAGTTTTGTTAGGGTTTGATCCCTAGTATCCACTATGTACTGAGATTGATGTTGCTATGACTTTGCTATGCTTAATGCTTGTCACTAGGGCCCGAGTGCCATGATTTTAGATCTGAACCTATTATGTTTTCATGAATATATGTGAATTCTTGATCCTATCTTGCAAGTCTATAGTCACCTACTATGTGTTATGATCCGGCAACCCCGAAGTGACAATAATCGGGACCACTCCCGGTGATGACCATAGTTTGAGGAGTTCATGTATTCACTATGTGTTAATGCTTTGGTCCGGTACTCTATTAAAAGGAGGCCTTAATATCCCTTAGTTTCCACTAGGACCCCGCTGCCACGGGAGGGTAGGACAAAAGGTGTCATGCAAGTTCTTTTCCATAAGCACGTATGACTATATTCGGAATACATACCTACATTACATTGATGAATTGGAGCTAGTTCTGTGTCACCCTAGGTTATGATTGTTACATAATGAACCACATTCGGCATAATTCTCCATCACTGATCCATTGCCTACGAGCTTTCCATATATTGTTCTTTGCTTATTTACTTTTCTGTTGCTATTGTTATCATCACTATAAAACACCAAAAATATTACTTTTGCTACTGTTACCTTTTGCTACCATTACCACAACTATCATATTACTTTGCTACTAAATACTTTGCTGCAGATATTTGAAGGAAATATGCCCTAGAGGCAATAATAAAGTTATTATTTATTTCCTTATATCATGATAAATGTTTATTATTCATGCTAGAATTGTATTAACCGGAAACATAATACATGTGTGAATACATAGACAAAAGTGTCACTAGTATGCCTCTACTTGACTAGCTCGTTGATCAATGATGGTTATGTTTCCTAATCATAGACAAGAGTTGTCATTTGATTAACGGGATCACATCATTAGGAGAATGATGTGATTGACTTGACCCATTCCGTTAGTATAGCACTTGATCGTTTAGTTTGTTGCTATTGCTTTCTTCATGACTTATACATGTTCCTATGACTATGCGATTATGCAACTCCCGTTTACCAGAGGAACACTTTCTGTGCTACCAAACGTCACAACATAACTGGGTGATTATAAAGGTGCTCTACAGGTGTCTCCAAAGGTACTTGTTGGGTTGGCGTATTTCGAGATTAGGATTTGTCACTGGGATTGTCGGAGAGGTATCTCTAGGCCCACTCGGTAATGCACATCACTATAAGCCTTGCAAGCATTGCAACTAATGAGTTAGTTGCGGGATGATGTATTACAGAACGAGTAAAGAGACTTGCCGGTAACGAGATTGAACTAGGTATTGAGATACCGACGATCGAATCTCGGGCAAGTAACTAAAGGAAATATGCCCTAGAGGCAATAATAAAGTTATTATTTATTTCCTTATATCATGATAAATGTTTATTATTCATGCTAGAATTGTATTAACCGGAAACATAATACATGTGTGAATACATAGACAAACAGAGTGTCACTAGTATGCCTCTACTTGACTAGCTCGTTAATCAAAGATGGTTATGTTTCCTAACCATGAACAATGAGTTGTTATTTGATTAACGGGATCACATCATTAAGTGAATGATCTGATTGACATGACCCATTCCATTAGCTTAGCATCCGATCGTTTAGTATGTTGCTATTGCTTTCTTCATGACTTATACATGTTCCTATGACTATGAGATTATGCAACTCCCGTTTGCCGGAGGAACACTTTGTGTGCTACCAAACGTCACAACGTAACTGGGTGATTATAAATGAGCTCTACAGGTGTCTCCAATGGTAGATGTTGGGTTGGAGTATTTCGAGAATAGGATTTGTCACTCCGATTGTCGGAGAGGTATCTCTGGTCCCTCTCGGTAATGCACATCACATAAGCCTTGCAAGCATTGCAACTAATGAGTTATTTGCGGGATGATGTATTACGGAACGAGTAAAGAGACTTGCCAGTAACGAGATTGAACTAGGTATTGGATACCGACGATCGAATCTCGGGCAAGTAACATACCGATGACAAAGGAAACAACGTATATTGTTATGCGGTCTGACCGATAAAGATCTTCGTAGAATATGTAGGAGCCAATATGGGCATCCAGGTCCCGCTATTGGTTATTGACCGGAGACGTGTCTCGGTCATGTCTACATTGTTCTCGAACCGTAGGGTCCGCACGCTTAACGTTACGATGACAGTTATTATGAGTTTATGCATTTTGATGTACCGAAGATTGTTCGGAGTCCCGGATGTGATCATGGACATGACGAGGAGTCTTGAAATGGTCGAGACATAAAGATTGATATATTGGAAACCTATATTTGGATATCGGAAGTGTTCCGGGTGAAATCGGGATTTTACCGGAGTACTGGGAGGTTACCGGAACCCCCCGGGAGCCATATGGGCCTTAATGGGCTTTAGTGGAAAGGAGAAAGGAGCAGCCCAAGGTGGCCGCGTGCCTCCCCCCTCCCCTAGTCCTATTAGGACTAGGAGAGGTGGCCGGCCCCCCTCTCTCTCTTTCCCCCTCGGGGAATCCTAGTCCAATTAGGATTGGGGGGGAGTCCTGCTCCCGGTAGGAGTAGGACTCCTCCTGCGCCCTCCTCATGGCCGGCGGCCCCCTCCCCATTGGCTCCTTTATATACTGAGGCAGGGGGCACCTCTAGACACACAAGTTGATCATTGAGATCGTTCCTTAGCCGTGTGCGGTGCCCCCTGCCACCATATTCCACCTCGATTATATTGTAGCAGTGCTTAGGCGAAGCCCTGCGACGGTAGAACATCAAGATCGTCACCACGCCGTCGTGCTGACGGAACTCCTCCCCGACGCTTTGCTGGATCGGAGCCCGGGGATCGTCATCGAGCTGTACGTGTGCTAAGAACTCGGAGGTACCGGAGTAACGGTGCTTGGATCGGTCGGATCGGGAAGACGTACGACTACTTCCTCTACGTTGCGTCAACGCTTCCGCAGTTGGTCTGCGTGGGTACGTAGACAACACTCTCCCCTCTCGTTGCTATGCATCACCATGATCTTGCGTGTGCGTAGGAAAATTTTGAAATTACTGCGTTCCCCAACAGTGGCATCCGAGCCTAGGTTTTATGTGTTGATGTTATATGCACGAGTAGAACACAAGTGAGTTGTGGGCGATATAAGTCATACTGCTTACCAGCATGTCATACTTTGGTTCAGCGGTATTGTTGGATGAAGCGGCCCAGACCGACATTACGCGTACGCTTACGCGAGACCGGTTCTCCCGACGTGCTTTGCACAAAGGTGGCTAGCGGGTGACAGTTTCTCCAACTTTAGTTGAACCGAGTGTGGCTACACCCGGTCCTTGCGAAGGTTAAAACATCACCAACTTGACAAACTATCGTTGTGGTTTTGATGCGTAGGTAAGATTGGTTCTTGCTTAAGCCCGTAGCAGCCACGTAAAACTTGCAACAACAAAGTAGAGGACGTCTAACTTGTTTTTGCAGGGCATGTTGTGATGTGATATGGTCAAGACGTGATGAGATATAAGTTGTTGTATGAGATGATCATGTTTTGTTGAAGTTATCGGCAACTGGCAAAATCCTTATGGTTGTCTCTCTATTGCATAAGATGCAAGCGCCCAATAACTGCTTTACTTTATTGCTATGCGATAGCAATAGTTGCAAGAGCAATTGTTGGCAAGACGACCATGTGATGACACATTGATATAGATGAAGATGATGGAGATCATGGTGTCATGCCGGTGACTATAGAGATCATAACAGTACTTTGGAGATGGAAATCAAAGGCGCAAGATGATGATGGCCATATCATGTCATATATTTTGATTGCATATGATGTTTATCTTTTATACATCTTATCTTGCTTTGATTGACGGTAGCATTATAAGATGATCTCTCACTAAATTATCAAGACACCACGTGATGATCGGGTGTGATAAGCTCTACGTCCATCTACAACGGGTGCAAGCCAGTTTTGCACACGCAGAATACTCGGGTTAAACTTGATGAGCCTAGCATATGCAGATATGGCCTCGGAACACGGAGACCGAAAGGTCGAGCGTGAATCATATAGTAGATATGATCAACATAATGATGTTCACCATTGAAAACTACTCCATTTCACGTGATGATCGGTTATGGTTTAGTTGATTTGGATCACGTGATCACTTAGAGGATTAGAGGGATGTCTATCTAAGTGGGAGTTCTTAAGTAATATGATTAATTGAACTTAAATTTATCATGAACTTAGTCCTGGTAGTATTTTGCAAATTATGTTGTAGATCAATAGCTCGCGTTATTGCTTTCATATGTTTATTTTGATATGTTCCTAGAGAAAAATTGTGTTGAAAGATGTTAGTAGCAAAGATGCGGATTGGATCCGTGATCTGAGGTTTATCCTCATTGCTGCACAGAAAATTATGTCCTTGATGCACCGCTAGGTGACAGACCTATTGCAGGAGCAGATGTAGACATTATGAACGTTTGGCTAGCTCAATATGATGACTACTTGATAGTTTAGTGCACCATGCTTAATGGCTTAGAATCGGGACTTCAAAGACGTTTTGAACGTCATGGACCATATGAGATGTTCCAGGAGTTGAAGTTAATATTTCAAGCAAATACCCGAGTTGAGAAATATAAAGTCTCCAACAAGTTCTATAGCTAAAAGATGGAGGAGAATCGCTCAACTAGTGAGCATGTGCCCAGATTGTCTGAGTACTACAATCGCTTGAATCAAGTGGGAGTTAATCTTCCAGATAAGATAGTGATTGACAGAATTCTCTAGTCACCATCACCAAGTTAGTAGAACTTCGTGATGAACTATGATATGCAAGGGATAACGGAAACGATTCCCAAGCTCTTCATAATGCGGAAATTGATGAAGGTAGAAATCGAGAAAAACATCAAGTGTTGATGGTAGACAAGACCACTAGTTTGAAGAAAAGGGCAGAGGGAAGAAGGGGAACTTCAAAAAGAACAGCAAGCAAGTTGCTGCTCAAGTGAAGAAGCCCAAGTCTGATCCTAAGCCTGAGACTAAGTGCTTCTGCAAAGGGACTGGTCACTGGAAGCGGAACTACCCCAAGTGATTGGCAGATAAGAAGGATGGCAAAGTGAACATAAGTATATTTGATATACATGTTATTGATGTGTACTTTACTAGTGTTTATAGCAAACCCTCGGTATTTGATACTGGTTCAGTTGCTAAGAGTAGTAACTCGAAATGGGAGTTGCAGAATGAACAGAAACTAGTTAAGGGTGAAGTGACGATGTGTGTTGGAAGTGGTTCCAAGATTGATATGATCATCATCGCACACTCCCTATAAATTCGGGATTAGTGTTGAACCTAAATAAGTGTTATTTGGTGTTTACGTTGAGCATGAATATGATTTGATCATGTTTATTGTAATACGGTTATTCATTTAAGTAAGAGAATAAATTGTTGTTCTGTTTACATGAATAAAACCTTATTTGGTTACACACCCAATGAAAATAGTTCGTTGGATCTCGATCGTAGTGATACACATAATCATAATATTGAAACCAAAAGATGCAAAGTTAATAATGATAGTGCAACTTATTTGTAGCACTGCCGTTTAGGTCATATTGGTGTAAAGCGCATGAAGAAACTCCATGCTGATGGGCTTTTGGAATCACTTGATTATGAATCAGTTGATGCTTGCGAACCATGCCTCATGGGCAAGATGACTAAGACTCCATTCTTCGGAACAATGGAGCGAGCAATAGATTTGTTGGAAATCATACATACTGATGTATGTGGTCCGATGAATATTGAGGCTCGCAATAGGTATCATTATTTTCTGATCTTCACAGATGATTTGAGCATATATGAGTATACCTACTTGATGAAACAAAGGTCTGAAACATGTGAAAAGTTCAAAGAATTTCAGAGTGAAGTGGAGAATCATCGTAACAAAAATGGAAGTTTCTACGATATGATCGCAGAAGTAAAATATTTGAGTTACGAGTTTGGTCTTCAATTAAAACAGTGTGGAATAGTTTCACAAACTCATGCCACCTGGAACACCACAACATAATGGTGTGTCCGAACGTCATAACCGTACTTTATTGGATATAGTGCAATCTATGATGTCTCTTACCGATCTACCACTATCGTTTTGGGGTTATGCATTAGAGACAGCTGCATTCATGTTAAATAGGGCACCATCTAAATCCGTTGAGACGACACCGTGTGAACTATGGTTTGGCAAGAAACCTAAGCTGTCATTTCTTAAAGTTTGGGACTGCAATGCTTATGTGAAAAAGTTTCAACATGATAAGCTCGAACCCAAATCGGAGAAGTAAATCTTCATAGGATATCCAAAGGAAACTATTGGATACACCTTCTATCACAGATCCGAAGGCAAGACTTTTTTTGCTAAATTCGGAAACTTTCTAGAGAAGGAGTTTCTCTCGAAAGAAGTGAGTGGGAGGAAAGTAAAAAACTTGATAAGGTAATTGTACCTTCTCCCTTATTAGAAAGTAGTTCATCACAGAAATCTGTTCCTGTGACTACTACACCAATTAGTGAGGAAGCTAATGATGATGATCATGTAACTTCAGATCAAGTTACTACCGAATCTCGCAGGTAAACCAGAGTGAGATCCGCACCAGAGTGGTACGGTAATCCTGTTCTGGAAGTCATGTTACTAGACCATGACAAACTTGCGAACTATGAGGAAGCGATGATGAGCCCAGATTCCGCAAAATGGCTTGAGGCCATTAAATCTGAGATGGGATCCATGTATGAGAACAAAGTATAGACTTTGGTTGACTTGCCCGATGATCGGCAAGCCATAGAAAATAAATGGATCTTCAAGAGGAAGACGGACGCTGATAGTAGTGTTACTATCTACAAAGCTAGAATTGTCGCAAAAGGTTTTCGACAAAGTTCAAGGTGTTGACTACGATGAGAGTTTCTCACTCGTATCTATGCTTAATCTGTCTGAATCATGTTAGCAATTGCCGCATTTTATGAAATCTGGCAAATGGGTAAACAAAACTGCATTCCTTAATAGATTTATTAAAGAAGAGTTGTATATGATACAACCAGAAGGTTTTTTCAATCCTAAAGGTGCTAACAAAATATGCAAGCTCCAGCGATCCATCTATGGACTGGTGCAAGCATCTCGGAGTTGGAATATACGCTTTGATAAGTTGATCAAAGCATATAAGTTTTATACAGACTTGCGGTGAAGCCTGTATTTACAAGGAAGTGAGTGGGAGCATTACATCATTTCTGATAAGTATATGTGTATGCCATATTGTAGATCGGAAATAATGTAGAATTATTCTACAAAGCATAAAGGAGTGTTTGAAAGGAGTTTTTCAAAGAAAGACCTCGGTAAAGCTGCTTACATATTGAGTATCAAGATCTATAGAGATAGATCAAGACGCTTGATAAGTTTTTCAATGAGTACATACCTTGACAAGATTTTGAAGTAGTTCAAAATGGAACAGTCAAAGAAAAAGTTTCTTGCCTGTGTTACAAGGTGTGAAGTTGAGTAAGACTCAAAGCCCGACCACGGCAGAAGATAGAAAGAGAATGAAAGTCATTCCCTATGCCTCAGCCATAGGTTCTATAAAGTATGCCATGCTGTGTACCAGATCTATTGTATACCCTACACTGTGTTAAGCAAGGGAGTACAATAGTGATCTAAGAGTAGATCACTGGACAGCGGTCAAAATTATCCTTAGTGGAATAAGGAAATATTTCTCAATTATGGAGGTGACAAAAAGGTTCGTCGTAAAAAGTTACGTCGATGCAAGTTTTGACATAGATTTGGATGACTCTAAGTCTCGATCTAGATACATATTGAAAGTGGGAGCAATAAGCTAGAGTAGCTCCGTGCAGAGCATTGTTGACATAGAAATTCGCAAAATACTTACGGATCAGAATGTGACAGACCCATTGACTAAAATTATCTCACAAGCAAAACATGATCACACCTTAGTACTCTTTGGATGTTAATCACATAGCGATGTGAACTAGATTATTGACTCTAGTAAACCCTTTGGGTGTTTATCACATATCGATGTGAACTATGGGTGTTAATCACATGGTGATGTGAACTATTGTTGTTAAATCACATGGCGATGTGAACTAGATTATTGACTCCAGTGCAAGTGGGAGACTGGAGGAAATATGCCCTAGAGGAAATAATAAAGTTATTATTTATTTCCTTATATCATGATAAATGTTTATTATTCATGCTAGAATTGTATTAACCGGAAACATAATACATGTGTGAATACATAGACAAACAGAGTGTCACTAGTATGCCTCTACTTGACTAGCTCGTTAATCAAAGATGGTTATGTTTCCTAACCATGAACAATGAGTTGTTATTTGATTAACGGGATCACATCATTAAGTGAATGATCTGATTGACATGACCCATTCCATTAGCTTAGCACCCGATCGTTTAGTATGTTGCTATTGCTTTCTTCATGACTTATACATGTTCCTATGACTATGAGATTATGCAACTCCCGTTTGCCGGAGGAACACTTTGTGTGCTACCAAACGTCACAACGTAACTGGGTGATTATAAGGGAGCTCTACAGGTGTCTCCAATGGTAGATGTTGGGTTGGCGTATTTCGAGAATAGGATTTGTCACTCCGATTGTCGGAGAGGTATCTCTGGGCCCTCTCGGTAATGCACATCACATAAGCCTTGCAAGCATTGCAACTAATGAGTTAGTTGCGGGATGATGTATTACGGAACGAGTAAAGAGACTTGCCGGTAACGAGATTGAACTAGGTATTGGATACCGACGATCGAATCTCGGGCAAGTAACATACCGATGACAAAGGGAACAACGTATGTTGTTATGCGGTCTGACCGATAAAGATCTTCGTAGAATATGTAGGAGCCAATATGGGCATCCACGTCCCGCTATTGGTTATTGACCGGAGACGTGTCTCAGTCATGTCTACATTGTTCTCGAACCGTAGGGTCGGCACGCTTAATGTTACGATGACAGTTATTATGAGTTTATGCATTTTGATGTACCGAAGATTGTTCGGAGTCCCGGATGTGATCATGGACATGACGTGGAGTCTCGAAATGGTCGAGACATAAAGATTGATATATTGGAAACCTAAATTTGGATATCGGAAGTGTTCCGGGTGAAATCGGGATTTTACCGGAGTACCGGGAGGTTACCGGAACCCCCCGGGAGCCATATGGGCCTGAATGGGCTTTAGTGGAAAGGAGAAAGGAGCAGCCCAAGGTGGCCGCGCGCCTCCCCCCTCCCCTAGTCCTATTAGGACTAGGAGAGGTGGCCGGCCCCCCTCTCTCTCTTTCCCCCTCGGGGAATCCTAGTCCAACTAGGATTGGGGGGGGGAGTCCTACTCCCGGTAGGAGTAGGACTCCTCCTGCGCCCTCCTCCTGGCCGGCGGCCCCCTCCCCCTTGGCTCCTTTATATACGGAGGCACGGGGCACCTCTAGACACACAAGTTGATCATTGAGATCGTTCCATAGCCGTGTGCGGTGCCCCTGCCACCATATTCCACCTCGATTATATTGTAGCAGTGCTTAGGCGAAGCCCTGCGACGGTAGAACATCAAGATCGTCACCACGCCGTCATGCTGACGGAACTCCTCCCCGACGCTTTGCTGGATCGGAGCCCGGGGATCGTCATCGAGCTGTACGTGTGCTAAGAACTCGGAGGTACCGGAGTAACGGTGCTTGGATCGGTCGGATCGGGAAGACGTACGACTACTTCCTCTATGTTGTGTCAACGCTTCCGCAGTTGGTCTGCGTGGGTACGTAGACAACACTCTCCACTCTCGTTGCTATGCATCACGATGATCTTGCGTGTGCATAGGAAAATTTTGAAATTACTGCGTTCCCCAACAGTAACATATCGATGACAAAGGGAACAACGTATGTTGTTATGCGGTCTGACCGATAAAGATCTTCGTAGAATATGTAGGAGCCAATATGAGCATCTAGGTTCCGCTATTGGTTATTTACCGGAGACGTGTCTCGGACATGTCTACATAGTTCTCGAACTCGTAGGGTCCGCACGCTTAACGCTACGATGACGGTTATATTATGAGTTTATGTGTTTTGATGTACCGAAGGAGTTCGGAGTCCCGGATGAGATCGGGGACATGACGAGGAGTCTCGAAATGGTCGAGACATAAAGATCGATATATTGGACGACTATATTCGGACATCGGAAAGGTTCTGAGTAATTCGGGTATTTTCGGGAGTACCGGGGAGTTACAAGAATTCGTATTAGGCCTTAATGGGCCATACGGGAAAGGAGAGAAAGGCCTCAAAGGGTGGCCGCACCCCTCCCCATGGGCTGGTCCGGATTGGACTAGTGAGGGGGGCGCCCCCTTCCTTCCTTCTCCTTTTCCCTTCCCTTTCCTTCTCTCCTACTCCTACTACTTGAAGGGATCCTAGTTCTACTAGGAAAGGGGGAATCCTACTCCCGGTGGGAGTAGGACTCCTCTAGGGCGCGCCATTGAGAGGGCCGACCCCTCCCCTCCTCCACTCCTTTATATACGTGGCAAGGGGCACCCCATAGAAACAACAATTGATCTATTGATCTCTTAGGCGTGTGCGGTGTCCCCCTCCACCATAATCCACCTCGATCATATCGTAGTGGTGCTTAGGCGAAGCCCTGCATCGGTAGAACATCATCATCGTCACCACACCGTCGTGCTGACGAAACTCTCCCTCAACACTCGGCTGGATCAGAGTTTGAGGGACGTCATCGAGTTGAACGTGTGCAGAACTCGGAGGTGCCGTGCGTTCAGTACTTGATCGGTCGGATCGTGAAGACGTACGACTACATCAACCGTGTTGTGCTAACGCTTCCGCTTTCGGTCTATGAGGGTACGTGGACAACACTCTCCCCTCTCATTGCTATGCATCACCATGATCTTGCGTGTGCGTAGGGAAATTTTTGAAATTACTACGTTCCCCAACAATATTAAGTTTCCAGGTGTGGTTGAATTGACAACTCAGCTGCTAATACTTGAGAATATTCTTTGGCTCCCCTTGTGTCGAATCAATAAATTTGGGTTGAATACTCTACCCTCGAAAATTGTTGCGATCCCCTATACTTGTGGGTTATCAAGACTATTTTCTGGCGCCGTTGCCGGGAAGCATAGCTCTATTCTTTGAGTCACTTGGGATTTATATCTACTGGTCACTTTGAAGTACTTGAAAGACGCGAAAACAAAGATTTATTCCTCAACTACGAGGGGAGGTAAGAAACTGCCATCTAGCTCTGCACTTGATTCACCTTCTGTTTTGAGTAAGCTTGCGACACCTAAACCTGCTTCTGCTATTAATTCTGATATGTCGCATATTATTGATGATGCCACTTCTGTTATGCATGATACTTATGATGAAACTACTTCTATGCTAGATACTATTGTGCCACTTGGTGAATTTCTTGATGAACAACTTGCTAGGGCTAGAGAGAATGAAATTATTGAAACTGATAATATTGATGAAAGTAATGATGAAGGCTCTCCTAATAAATATGAATTGCCTGTTGTGCCTGAGGGCTATGTTATGGATGAAGAAACTAAAAGAGACTTTCTTGCATGCAATGATAGAAGTGATCTTAAGAAATTATTAGCTAAGCTTAAACAAAAAACTCTGAATGCTAGAATGAAATATGATCCTACTTATACTACTTCACCTATCTTTGTTACTGATAAGGATTATGAATTATCTATTGATCCTGATATAATTACTTTGGTTGAATCTGATCCTTTTTATGGCTATGAATCTGAAACTGTTGTGGCACATCTTACTAAATTAAATGATATAGCCACCATGTTCATTAATGATGAGAGAACTCGCTACTTTTATATCCTTAAAATATTTCCGTTCTCATTAAAGGGTGATGCTAAGATATGGTTTAATTCTCTTCATCCTGGTTGTGTGCGTAGTCCCCATGATATGATTTATTACTTCGCTGATAAATATTTCCCTGCTCATAAGAAACAAGCTGCCTTAAGGGATATATATAATTTTGTGCAAATTGAAGAAGAGAGTCTCCCATGAGCTTGGGGGAGGCTTCTCCAATTACTTAATGCTTTGCCTGATCACCCTCTTAAGAAAAACGAAATACTTGATATCTTTTATAATGGACTAACAGATGCTTCCAGAGATTACCTGGATAGTTGTGTTGGTTCTGTTTTCACGGAAAGAACACCGGATGAAGCTGAGATTCTATTGAATAATATGTTGACAAATTAAAATAATTGGACACTTCCTGAGCCAGCTCCTGAGCCAACTCCTGAGCCTATTCCTAAACCAACTCCAAAGAAAAGAGGTGTTCTATTTCTCAGTCCTGAAGATATGCAAGAGGAAAAGAAATCTATGAAAGAAAAGGGTATTAAAGCTGGAGATGTTAAGAATTTACCTCCTATTGAAGAAATACATGGTCTTATTTTATCGCCTATTGAAGAAACACATGGTCTTGATAACCCGACACAGGTAGTAAAGGTAAATTCTTTCTATAGATATGATTAAGCTGAAATCCCTCCTACTAAGTTTGCTAGCCAATGTTTGGATGAGTTTGATAACTTTATGTTTAGGCAAGAAGACTTCAATGCTTATTTTGTTAGACAATTGAAACAAAATGCTTATATGATTGAACACTTGGGTGATTATATGTCTAGAGTTAAAGGTGAACTTAAACTCATTAGTAAACATGCTTCTATGGTTACCACTCAAGTAGAACAAGTACTTAAAGCTAAGAATGATTTTCTCAATGAATTAAATGGTAAGAAAAATGATAATGCTGTTAGAGTTATGACTAGAGGTGGTAAAATGACCCAGGAACCTTTGTATCATGAGGGCCATCCTAAGAGAATTGAGCAAGATTCTCAGAGAAATGATATAGATGCACCTGGTCCTTCTAAAAGGAAGAAAAAAATGATAGGACTTTGCATGCTTCTAGTGAACCTGTTATTGACCAATCTTCTTAAGGTCAGGAATGAAGTCAACACAAAACCCAATAACTTCCTGTTTGATGGCCCGTGGAGGTGCTTCCTTCTAGCCTAGCACGGTTACGGACATATTTCTTTAGGACTCCCATGAACCTCTCAAAGGGGAACATATTGTGTAGAAGTACAGGGCCCAGAATGACAATCTTATCGACTAGATGAACTAGGACGCGTGTCATGATATTGAAGAAGGATGGTGGGAACACCAGCTCAAAACTGACAAGACATTGTGCCACATCACTCCTTAACCTTGGTAGGATTTCTGGATCGATCACCTTCTGAGAGATTGCATTGAGGAATGCACATAGCTTCACAATGGCTAATCGAACGTTTTCTAGTAGAAGCCCCCTCAATGCAACAGGAAGTAGTTGCGTCATAATCACGTGGTTGTCATGAGACTTTATGTTCTAGAACTTTTTCTCTGGCATATTTATTATTCCCTTTATATTCGACGAGAAGCCAGACGAGACCTTCATACTGAGCAGGCATTCAAAGGAGATTTCCTGCTCTTCTTTGGTAAGAGTGTAGCTGGCAGGACCTTCATACTGCTTTGGAGGCATGTCGTCTTTTTCGTGCACACGTTGCTAGTCCTCCCATGCCTCCAGGGTATCTTTTGTCTTCCCATACACGCCCAAGAAGCCTAGCAGGTTTACGCAAAGATTCTTCATCACGTGCATCACGTCGATTGAAGAGCGGACCTCTAGGTCTTTTCAATAGGGTAGGTCCCAAAATATAGATTTCTTCTTCCACATGGGTGCGTGTCCCTCGGCGTCATTCGGAACAGATAGTCCGACGGGACCCTTTTCAAAGATTACATGTAAATCATTGACCATAGCAAGTATGTGATCACCAGTACGGATGGCGGGCTTCTGCCGGTGATCTGCCTCGCCTTTGAAATGCTTGCCTTTCTTTCGACATTGATGGTTGGTCAGAAGAAATCGACGTTGCCCCGGATACACATTCTTCCCGCATTTGTCCAGATATATACTTCCGGTGTCATCTAAATTGTGCGTACATGTGTGATATCCCTTGTTTGTCTACCCTGAAAGGCTACTGAGAGCAGGCCAATCATTGATGGTTACAAACAGCAACGCATGCAGGTCAAATTCCTGCTGTTTGTGCTCATCCCACACACGTACATCGTTTCTATTCCACAGCTGTAAAAGTTCTTCAACTAATGGCCTTAGGTACACATCAATGTCGTTGCCGGGTTGCTTAGGGCCTTGGATGAGAACTGGCATCATAGTGAACTTCCGCTTCATGCACAGCCAAGGAGGAAGGTTATACATACATAGAGTCACGGGCTAGGTGCTGTGATTGCTGCTCTGCTCCCCAAAAGGATTAATGCCATCCACGCTTAAACCAAAACATACGTTCCTTGCGTCACCTGCAAAGTCCTCCCAGTACCTTCTCTTGATTTTTCTCCACTCCGACCCGTCAGCGGGTGCTCTGATCAACTTCCCGTCTTTCTTATGGTCCTCTCTGTGCCATCGCGTCAACTTGGCATGCTCTTCGTTTCTGAACAGACGTTTCAACCATGGTATTATAGGAGCATACCACATCACCTTGGCAGGAACCATCATCCTGGGGTGCTCGCCGTCAACATCACCAGGGTCATCTCGTCTGATCTTATACCGCAACGCACCGCATACCGGGCATGCGTTCAAATCCTCATACGCACCACGATAGAGGATGCAGTCATTAGGGCATGCATGTATCTTCTGCACCTCCAATCCTAGAGGGAATACAACCTTCTTTGTTGCGTATGTACTGTCGGGCAATTCGTTATCCTTTGGAAGCTTCTTCTTCAATATTTTCAGTAGCTTCTCAAATCCTTTGTCAGGTACACCATTCTATGCCTTCCACTACAGCAATTCTAGTATGGTACCGAGCTTTGTGTTGCCATCTTCGCAACTAGGGTACAACCCTTTTTTGTGATCCTCTAACATGCGATCGAACTTCAGCTTCTCCTTTTCACTTTCGCATTGTCTCTTTGCATCAATAATGACCTGGCGAAGATCATCATCGGGCACATCGTATGGTTCCTCTTGATCTTCAGCTTCCCCCGTTGCAGCATCACCGTATTCAGGGGGCACATAGTTGTCATCATCCTCTTCTTCTTTGTTGTCTTTCATCATAACCCCTCTTTTCTCCGTGCTTGGTCCAAACATTATAGTGTGGCATGAAACCCTTATAAAGCAGGTGGGTGTGAAGGGTTTTCGAGTCAGAGTAAGACTTGGTATTCCCACATATAGGGCATGGACAAGTACAACACATAAAACCATTCTGTTTGTTTGCTTCGGCCATTGCGAGAAAATTATGCACACCCTTAATGTACTCGGAGGTGCGTCTGTCACCGTAATCCATTGCCGGTTCATCTGCGTGCATTATATATAATTAAGTGTGTCAAAAATCATTACAGAACATCATGAATAGATAAGTGACCAAATTAATAGAACTCAATCATCACATTATACCAAAGTACATACATAGTTCTCATTGAACAACATATAGCTCTCCAGAGCATCTAATAATTAAACCCTACATTGAAACTATCTAAAACATTTCAATGCAACAACAAATGCGATCATAATCGCAACTAAGATAACAATTGATCCAACGGCATAATGATACCAAGCCTCAGTATGAATGACATATTTTCTAATCTTTCTAATCTTCAAGCGTATTGCATCCATCTTGATCTTGTGATCATCGACGACATCCGCAACATTCAACACCAATATCATCTTCTCCTCCTCATTTTTTTTCAATTTTTCCTTCAAGTAATTGTTTTCTTCTTCAACTAAATTTAACCTCTCGACAATTGGGTCGGTTGGAATTTCCGGTTCACATACCTCCTAGATAAAAAAAATCTATGTCACGTTGGTCGGCATAATTGTCATAAACACTAAATAACCAAATAGTTATAAAAGATAATATATACCACATCTGATTCATCGACAGGAAGAGGGCCGACGGAGGCGGATACCAAAACCATCGCATTATATAATAACAAACAATAATAAAGATAAGAAAATTACACAAGTATCTATCTAAATCATACAAGTAAGAACTTTTTTCTTTTAGAAGGAAGATAACATCAAGAGGCTCGCCACGGTGGTGCCGGCGACGAGATCGGCGCGGGTGATCGACGGCGGTGAGGATGGGGACGGGACAGGACGGACCGCCAAACCTAGACAAATCTCGAGGAAAATGGAGCTTGGACAAGGAGCTTCGAGAGGAGAAAGGTTAATTGTGGCTTGAGCATTTCATCGAACACCTCATGTGCATAGGAGATGAGCTAGAGCACCACAAAGCTCTCCCACGGCCGGCCAGAAAAATAGAGCACTCCACTGCTCTCCTCGCGGGCGAGGGGGTATATATAGGCATCTCATTGGTCCTGGTTCGTGGCCGGAACCGGGATCAAAGGACCACGAACTGGGACCAATGATTGTGGGCTAGGAGCGAGGCCCATTGGTCCCGGTTCGTGTCTGGAACCGGGACCAAAGGGTCTAGATGAACCGGGACCAATGTCCCACGAGGCCCGGCCGGCCCCCTGGCCTCACGAACCGGGACCTATGCCATCATGGGTCTTAATTCATGAGTGAACCGGGACTAATGGGCTGGCCCTGCCTGGACCAAAACCCTGTTTTCTATAGTAGTGCTCCACTCAAATGATAACATAGTTGTACTATATTTCAATGTTCTCAGTGCGCAGTTAAATTAGATATCCCCATAATGGCATAGGTGAAGTAAGAAGAATAAGTATACTTGCAGTCTAGATCGTATACATCTGCCTTGTACTCTTATAAAATAAGTATCAAAAGTCCTGGGACAACATGGTTTTGCATGGTAGCATGGTTGATGCCCGACTAGGCAGGCCCATTAGTAGGCGAAGCGCGCGGCACTGTAGTGAAGGTTTTGCATGTTAGCATGGTTCATTTCTATATTGTAGCATGCTCTTTGGCGCTGTAGCTGTCCACTAATGTAGCAGTCTCGGTTCATTGTGCAGTCGAAATTGTCCAGAGTTTTATACTCTCTCCGTCTCAAAATATTTGTCGGAGGAATGGATGTATCTAGACGTATTTTAGTTCTAGATACATCCATTTTTATGCATTTCTCCGACAAGTATTTTCGGACGGAGGGAGTATGTTGTTTTCGTTGCAAAATGATGGGTCTCCTTCCATAACTTTCCAATTACGAGTACGAAAAGTGAGCTTCCCCTATCTCTTTTGTAGGAATCAGATAGCAATGCTCATTCGTGAATAGCATTTTATGCTTCCGCTACTTCGTCGCAACATGTCAGTTTTTTGGTCTTCTTTTATATTTTGAAAATTTTCTGAAAAAATAAGAAGACCTTTTAAAATTCCCAAAAAAATGCATTTTGTGAATGAAATTTGAAACAGCATTTATTTTCAAATTCTGAAGATTTTTTGTGAAAAACAATCATTTTGCGAAATTGCTGTCTTGAGAACATGATATATTTGGAATTTCTGAATAAAAAAGCATGGAAAATTTTGAAAAAATATATATATTTTGAAATTCATAACATAAATTTGGAAACACATAAATTTTTGGAATTTATGGAATATTTTGTAAGGAGGAACCTTTTGAAATTCTAAATTTTTTCTTTAAAATTAGCTTTTAAAAATTCAAATATTTATCAAAATTTTGAACTAATATTTGTAGTTTCTGAAGATTATTGACAAGAAAATAAGTAAAGCTGAAAAAAGGTAAAAATGAAAAATAAAATATCAGAAACAAATAATAAAACTATATTGTATTTTCAAAAACTATATCACATCCAACGGCCCACTAAGAATTCTTAGGACATCCCTCAATCCAGAGAGCAACTAGTTGACGAGCGCTCCTTCGGGAACCAAAGATTGCACCAGTCTTCCTTAGCTTTGGATAAAAAAATAGAAAAAAAGATTGCACCAAAAAATGCGTTTTTTTTCTGCAAGAGGCGCATTTTTGCTTCCGCGAGAGGCGCATTTTTGCTTTCGCGAGAGGCATGCCCATGACTCTTGGAAACAGAAAAAATGCATTTTTTGTTTTTTTTTCTTCCGCCAGAGGCATGGTTTTGCTTTCGTGAGTGACACATTTTTGCTTTCGCGCGAAGCACGACCATGACTCTCGGAAACGAAAAAAACATGTTTTCTATTTTTTTTCTTCCGCTAGAGGCATGGTTTTGTTTCCGCAAGAGCCACGACCGTGCCTCTCGGAAACAAAAAAATATGTTTTCTTTTTTTTCCTTCGTGAGAGGCACGGTTTTGTTCCCGCTAGAGGCATTGTTGTGCTTTCGCGAGAGGCAGGGCCGTGCCTTATCGGAAACGAAAAAAAACATGTTTTATGATTTTCTTTCTTTCGGGAGAGCACGGTTATGCTTCCGCAAGAGGCACAGTTGTAATTTCGTGAGAGGCAGGGTCGTGCCTCTTTCAGAAAGGGAAAAAATGTGCTTTTGCTTCGGTTTTTTCGTCCAGTTTTTTCATGAAAAAAAATTCATCAAAACTTATCACCATGGAATCTAATTTTGAAGATCTCGACGCGAGGAATTCAACGGTAAAAGCGATTTGAGATTTGGACACAAGGTTTAAGAGATAAAACGTTTTAAATAAACAAATCTATGAAAAAAGGGAAAATTACCGGATTACAATAAGTGACACACATGCAGTGCGCCATTTATCACAACCTGAGAAGGTGCGAATAATATTTGCGATGAGTACTCCTCAATTAGTGATTTCGCTCAATCCAGTAGATCCTATATCGCGCATACCGCTGGTAACAAAACGACACAATATGGACCTACCCATTTAGTGGACTTATGTCTTCCTAGAACCGGCTCTTTTGTTTTTCTATTGGTTTCCTTCCAGGATTTTTGTATTTTTTTTTATGTTTTCAGTCCACGAACTTTACATAATCCTCAAATATTATTTTAAAAAACATGAATTTTTTTTAAGTCATGAAGAGTTTTCAGTCTTCTTCGTATTTCTGGAATCATGAACATTCTTTATCTCTCAAATAATTATTGAATTCACGAATATTTTTAGAATACGTGATTTTTTAATTTTAAAAAAATAATTAAGAAATTAAATTAAATTTATGAAATTTTTTGAAATATGAGAAAATTTTGAAATGCGAGAATAATTTTTGAAATTCTGGAAATATATGTCAAATTTATGAGCATTTATGATGTTGGGAATATTAGTTCAACTGTTTCGGAATTTTTTTTAAATCTGTGGACATTATTTCAAAACTTGATTGTTTTAAATCTAGGAACATTTATGAAATACGTGCACTTTTTGGAAAATCCAGACCATTTTTTGTAGTCCGTACACATTTTTTATATTAAAGAAGATATTTTGAATTCAGGATTATTTTTTGAAATTTAAAACTTTTTTGCAATCCGATCATTTTTTTCAAGAAGCAAAAAAAAAGAAAGTAGAAAAGAAAAAAAGAAAATAACAAAGAAAGGAAAAAATAAGGACGCTCAGCACATGGGCCGACCCAGAAGCGCCCGCGGGGGTTTAGGGGTTGGGTGTTTCGAGGTTATCCCCGGCCCATGCACAGGGATTAGGAGGCCTACGTAAATCCTTCATTCACTAGAAATTGAAATGGAGGATTACCGTTGACCGGGGCTATGTAAACCACAATGGACCCATTTAGTTAGTGGGTGTGAGCCTGTTTGCCAACATGTCTAGCCAACTGCCAGGAACGCATGTCGGGCGTGTAGGCTTCTTTGTAGTATGTGCTGCCGTGGACTGTAAATCAAGGATTAGAGCTAGTACACGATAAGCCGAATGGAATCATACTCATTTTTTTGCTTTAGGTTAGAGATTTCTTATGAGACATCGTGCAGCTCTTCTTCTAAAGTAACAAAAAATTAGCTCGGTAAGCAATATGGGGCTAAATAAATTACTACATTGTTTCTGAGCGTGGAACGGTTCACACTAAATTGAAAAAAAATATGGTGAAAACTGAGAAAATATGGGCTTGTATAGTAAAAGCTATTTTCTATTCAGTACTATGCAAACGGTGCATAATGATGCTATTAAGCCCCTCTTATTACACACATGTTATAGAAGTCATGGGTTGTGCCTAAATACAAACTGTGTGTGATAGCTTTTTGTCGGTCATAATCCCTACAGAATAACCATACATGATAAACTACATACTGTCGCATGGATAAATCGTGTGTATACATCGCACATGATACAAGAAGCCTAACTATGTGCGATACATTTTTTAATTGGGAACGCTACAAATCTGTTGTGCAGCGATTTTAGTAGGGATTGAGGTGGATTTAATCCTCTGCACGTCAAAATCCCCTTCTTTTTTTTTGAAAGTAAATCCCCTTCAATCCTCTTGACAAATCTGTAACCAAATAAGACTTCACTATTCACTGGGTTGGCCTCCCAGGAAACGTCATCCAAATAACATTTCCGCCTAAAAAACGTGTGAGCTTCACCTCAAAAAAAGAAAACAAACAAGAAAAAACGTGTGACACAGTTTGGGACCCTCGCCCTCGAGCTCCGAGGAGAGCCGCCGCGCTGCGCCGGTGGATGCTACGCCGAGCTCCCAGGCTTCTCGCCGCCGTAAACCTCACCTTCCCCGCCACAGCCGACCTCGCCCGCATTCCCTACCCGGGCCTTCACGTACCAACAGCACTGTTCCACCATGCGCCCGCTGGGGGCGAGGGTGTCGCCCGCCACCTGCTCGACGGAATGCCCCACGGAACACGGGCCAGCTCCATCGTGCGCGCGCTCAGGGACGGCGCGCGCCCGGCCGCAGACACCGTCGCCGCCCTCCACTGCGCGTCCCTCAAGTCCGGCGCGGTGCTGGACCCGCCCGTGCGCACCTCCCTCCTCACGGCCTACGCCAGGAGGAGGGGCGATGCGTGTGCCGCCCTGGCCCTGTTCGAAGAGGCCGCCCGCCCAGACGTGATCCTGTGGAACGCCGCGCTCGATGCTCTGACGCGGAGCTGCCGTCTGGGTGACGCTGTTGTTCTGTTCCGGCGGATGGTGTGCGTGCTCGGGGCGTTCGATTCGGCCACCATGGTCATCATGCTGTCGGGGGCGTCGCGTGCCAGAGACATGGAGCTTGGGACGGCGCTCCATGCCGCGGCCGTGAAGAGACGCCTCGACACTGACCTGAACCTTCAGAATGCTCTCGTGGACATGTACGCGAAGTGTGGGCGTTTCTGCACTTCGGAGGCTGTGTTTTGGAGGATGCCGTGTTGGGACACCACCTCATGGAATTCTATGATAGGTGGAAGCACGTTCAATGGACTTTCTGAAGTTTCAGCTTGTTACTTCAGGGAGATGATCCGTTTGGCGGTTCAGGCAGATGAGGTGACCCTGTCTTCTGTCCTTTCAGCTGCTTCTCACACAGATGATCCTTTGTCCTTTGGGGAGTCTGTCCATGGCTGTGTGGTCAAGCTTGGTTACGAGGACACTGCATCTTGCTCGGTGGCGAATTCTCTGATAACATTTTATTCAGAGCTTGGATTTTCCAACGATGCGGAGAATGTCTTTGCAGGCATTTCAAGTAAAACTTTGGTATCATGGAATGCTATGATCAAGGGATTGGTGGAGAATGAAAAGGTCAGCGAAGCCCTTTTTGTTTTCCATGAAATGATATGCAGGTACCAGCCAGATCATGCCACTTTAGTGACTGTAATTTCTGGCTGTGCTGACCAAGGACTACTCCGTGAAGGGAAAGAGATCCATGGATACATAGTCAGAAAAGGCCTTCTGCATGAGGAGTCTTCTATAGGAAATAGCTTACTTGGCTTATATATGAAATGCCATCACTCATTTACTGCTAAGCTTTTGTTCAGGACAATGCCAGTAAGAGACCTGATCTCATGGAACACAATGCTTTCTAGTTACTCAAGAGATGTCACATTGGGAGTAGAGGCTCAAGCTATGTTCAAAGAGCTGCTTTCTGAAGGTTTAAAGTGCACTTTGACCACTATACTTGCTGTTCTATCTTCATGCTCTTGTCCAGAAGACCTTAGCTTTGGCAAAGGAGTTCACTCTGTTATCCTGAAGTATGGATTTGTGAGTGCAGTTTCAGTTGTTAATGCGTTGATGCACATGTACATATGCTGCGGGGACACACTGGCTGCCTTAGCGCTGCTGGAAAGAATAATGTTGGCATCAGATATTATTTCATGGAATACAGCCATAGTAGGCTGTGTACAGAATGGACTACATGGTGACGCCTTGGAAGCCTTTCGGTTCATGCATTCATCTTTGCCACTAAATCCTGACAGCATTACACTAGTTAGTGTTTTATCAGCATGTGGAACTCTTAAACTGCACTCCCTAGGAAAGTCCATCCACTGCATGTCACTGAAGCACTTGCTTGCATGCAATTTGAGGGTGAAGAATGCCCTGTTAACCATGTATTTCCGGTTTGCAGATACTGAAAGTGCCGAGTCAATCTTCTATAGTCCCGGAGATATAAATTTGTGCTCCTGGAATTGTATGATTTCTGGCTTTGCACGGAATAACGATGGCTGGAGAGCATTGCAGTTCTATCAGAAGATTGAAGACTTCGTGCCTGATGAAATGTGTACAGTCAGTATCATCTGTGCTTGCACTCAACTAGGGGATCTTAGATATGGAAAGAGCATACATGGGCATGTGGTCAGGTCTGATCTTCAAAATAATGTTTTTGTTTCAGCATCGCTAGTTGATATGTACAGTAAGTGCGGAAGACTCGACGTTGCTGTCAGAGTATTTGAATCCTCTGCTGAAAAATCAATTGCTTGCTGGAACTCCATGATATCAGCTTTAGGATTTCATGGGCATGGGTTGCGATCAATAGAACTATTCTGCAAGATGATTCAGTCTGGGATGACAGCCACGAGTAGTACTTTTATTGCTCTTTTGTCAGCTTGCAGTCACTCTGGACTCACTAATGAAGGATGGGAGTATTACTACCTTATGTCAGAGAAATTTGGGATTACTCCAACAGCCGAACACCATGTATGCATCGTAGACATGCTTGGTCGTGCTGGTCGGCTGCAGGAAGCACATAAATTTGTGGAGAGTTTACCATCCAAGGAATCACATGGAGTTTGGGGTGCACTGTTAAGTGCTTGCAATAACAAGGCTGAACTCAAGATGGGCGAGTCCATCGCAAAGCATTTGCTCTGCCTGGAGCCTGAAAACAGTGGTTATTATGTGACAATTTCTAACCTGTATGCAAATCAAGACATGTGGGATGGTGCAGTCAAAGTTAGGGACATTTTGCAAGATAAAGGATTGATGAAGCCCCATGGTCACAGTATTGTTGGGTAAAGGGTGGCAAAGGAATGGTGGAAGCTATGCTGTCCAAGAAAAAAATCCACTAAATCACCAAAGGTGCACATTCCCTTCACTATTTTCTGTCATGCAGACTCGCTCAAGCACAATGCAGGTATCTGTCTGGTTACACACTTCTCCTCGTATAGTAATTAAGTGATTGAACCTATTTACATAGTATGTCGGATGAATTTCCTCATTTGGCCTTCAAATTTTTGTTCAAATTCTGAACTTCTATAATTGTTATGCTGTTTGTGGCTTGATGATCACTCTTGAACTAATTTTGCAAGTATATTACTGGAGATAAGCAAAACAAAATCAGATTTTAGCCAAAGGTTTTCGTCCTTTAAGCAATAGAAAATTAAATAAAATAAACGGGAGGACAAGCTGTATGTATCATACTACTCTGTTATTATTCTGAGCCAAACAAGCTTATGCCGGTGCTATACTGACCAGGGACCCCTCCCAGCCCCCGCGTCGCTCCCAGGGGCGACTCGGGAGGCGAAACCCTAGCCGCCGCCCAGGCTCCCCTCCTTCCCCTCCCTCTCCTTGCCGTCGCCAGAGGATGCCGGCGGGCAAAGCCCTCACCGGTGGACGGCGGCGGCGGGGCCCTCGTTCGTGTGCTCGCGCGCTGCTGCTGGGCGCGCTGGAGCGGCGGGAGCGCGCGGTGGCGCGGCGGGCGGCCGTTTGCTCGCGGGGAGGTCGAGATGGGGTGGACTGCGTGCGCGGTGGCGCTGCCATGGCGGCCGCCGGCCGCTGATGCGTGCGGCAGAGTTGAGGGCGCCCAGATCTGGGCCGCACGAGCCCGCCCAGGCTCTGCCCCCACCAACCCTTCTCCCTCCTCCCACCCCTCCCGGCCGCCGCCGGCGGTTGCCGCTGGGTTAGTAAGCACGCGTGCGGCGACCCTGATGGTTGCTGCTCCGCTGTGCCCCGGCGGATCCTGGCGGCGGAGGCTGCGGGCCAGCGCGGTGCAGGTGGCTGCTGCCGCCTGCTGGACGCGCTCCCGATGGTGGCCGGCCTGCTGGAGCTGCGCTGGTCGGTGCCCACTCCTGCGACGACAACGTTTCTAGGCTTCCCCCATGTGTGTTGGTCTTTTCCGACGATTCTGCGCCATGCCCGGTCTGCCACTGCATCTGAGGTCTTCGTTCTTGGGTCGGGGCGAAATCCCCGCGCGGCGACGACCTGCGCTGTCTACGGCGACGCCCGAGGGTGCCGTCACCTCCTTGGAGGCGTTGGCATGACCCTGACCGGACCTCCTCCTCGAGCACCGGGAGAAATCCTAGGTCCGGCCTCCCGGACCGGGCAGCGGCGGCGTCTCAACGCTGTTCCCCTCTTGATGGCGCTGCTTTGGCTGCAAGTGGAGTTCTTGATGCGACAGATGGTGGTTGGCGATGCATCGCTCTGGCGTAGACTGCTACACAAGGAGCAGGTCGCAACGTTTGCCTGCGCTGGCGCTCCCCAATGAATGCTACACCAGTTCCAATCAGGCCCTGCCTTCACCCGCCGACTCTCTAGGCACATGGGTGCGAGGTACGTCGGCCTGGGCAGTCCTGAAGCTGCATTCGTCCCTGGAAGTGTCTTGCAATGGCAGTGATGCTGCCCTGTTGCTCCGAGTCTCGGTGCTTCGCCATTTTGGCTGGAGGCAAGGCTGGGCGAGGCCTAATGTCGTTGAGTGTCTGTAGTTGAGGGCACCTCCTCACCTAGCTGTAGTCACTTGGTGAGGACGGTCGTGTGTGTGTGTGTGTGTCCCTCCTTTCTGGAGGTTGTACCCCCGATGTCTTCCTGTTCAATGCAATGAAACGCAACTCTTTTGCGTTTTCTCGAAAAAAAACAAGCTTATGCCTGTGAGAAAGAAAAGTTGAAACGAAGTATGTTAATGAGCTCAAGTGTTTATATGTCATATTATTATTTTTGGACGCCCTTCATTACCTCATCTAGATTACTTTTCACAAGTGTTACCGGCACTCTAGCATGAAATCCATCTAGTCATTTCTTAAACAACCGTTTATTTCATGTAGGTGGTCCTGTCAACCAGCCAACGACCATAAGCCAACTCTACACCATTCTGCCGACGACCATACAGCTGCAATTCTGAATCTGGCATTCCGGCACTTGACACGGTTTTCCAGGTTCATCAGGTGGCTTCTGCTGGTAAGCTCGATGCTGGTCTGTGCCCTGGCGTCATCATGGGTGTCCATGTGGCTAGTTTCTTTTTCTAATGTTTGTACATTTTTGCAGAAGATGCTAACCAGAGGTTTGTCTGTACGGCAAAGCACTCGAGAGCCAAGGAAAAGCAAGATCCAACCGTGTGGAAATTCTGCAATGATGGTACACTGCGTGCCAAAATTCGCAGTTTAGGCGGGCATGCTACAGCTAGTTTTGGATTGATAAATGGAGGAGCAGACAAATTGGGTGGTTATAATTGGGTGTTTGGGCGCAGGCAGGCAGACACGGAGCATGTGGCCGCACTGGAAGCCAGCCTAGAAAAATACTCTGGACTGGACAACCATTAATCACCACCGTTCTCTCTCTACCACTCCAGCCTGCCTGCTTGCCAGGATCTCTCTCTCTCTCTCTCTCTCTCTCTCTCTCTCTCTCTCTCTCTCTCTCTCTCTGGACAGTCCTTTTCTGGGCAAGATTTGTTGTCACTGGGCAGTATTCTCCAGTTATGTTGTGCACATGGGCATGGAGGAAGCTATTGCTAGCTGGGAGCAATACACCCGTACACTAATAGATGGGCATTCCCCATAGTTGTGTGATTCCTGTGCCATATTTGATGCAGCACATCTTATAAAGACAATTGCTTTCTGGAAAGGCAGCTGCTGGCTCTGTCTACATGGGAGAATATATATGTGGCACCTGTGTCTGCAGGTTCTTCTTTTAGTTCCTTTCCACAGTAAGCAAGCTGCCATCTGGATCAGTTCTACCCAAAAAAGGGAACAAAGAATTAGGAGATTTTTAACTAATTTAGAATGATTTTAGTCACATCTTTCCAGAGTGAGAAGTTGCAGTGGATCATTTTACAAAAAGAGGAGACAGATAACTTACAATATTGTTAGTCTCGGGAGGTGAAGATTAATGTACCAGTACCTATGATGTGACATAAAAATTGCTATGAATTTGGATAATGTGGCTAGTTTGGGGTGAATGATGCTTTTGGAACCTCCTGCGGTGTTTAGTAGTTTAGGTCATTGCTCTTGTTGATCCGTCATGGTGATTATGTAGCGATGAACCTTGCTTTTGCTGCCCTGAGGGGTGTGTTGCTGAACATGTTACTGTGTAACCGTTAAACCTGGATGCCTTTCGGGCTTTATTAATTTAAAGCCGGACGCTTCTAGCGTCTTCGTTCCAAAAGTTTGGGGTGAATGGAAGCTGCGTAAGATATTGTTTATGCCGATTGCCTAAGCATGACATTGATTAGCTTTGCTAAAGATGTTTGACGTATCATGAAAGAGGAGGGGCGCTTTGGGTATGTATGTTTCATGTAGCAGAGTGCCTCAAATCATTCAGACACATCCTATGTGTGCCATTATTAAAAGCAGATAAAGAGCCTAGCAAGCTTACATAGATCCTAATGTTAATCTGGTTCCTTTCACTTTTGGACGAGAAACCACATCGCATGATCTACACCTTCTTACCCATGTGAAGCTGCACATGTTTGCGGTATAGTGTTTACTAATGAGACCAAAGCCTAACACCACCTTTCGCTCCATTCAATCCTACAGTTTCAAACCCCCTTTTTTTACTTTATGTTCTAACTTAGTTTATTTTCGCGTTCTAATTTGTAGGTTAGCTAAAACTCCTTTTATTCTCGTTTCCTAGCAACAGATAGAACAGACCATTTCCAAATTATGGTTTGGGTGCGAATATAGCTACACAAACAACATAGTTGCGGGGTTGGTAGTGCCTTCCAATTCGCTCCCTGTGGGTTTCAACCCTTAGTCACTATGACCTATCCTAAGACAAACCAAAATTGAATTTACCATGGTCTGTCCCCTCTCACGTCCAGTGAAAGCCCTACACAGATCGGGCCCCATGGATCAGCGCACTGTCTGAAACCATATATGCGGGAGGGTCAAAACTAAGCATGCCACTTAAATTCAAGGGTTCGTAGAAGTTCTCAAAGGGCCCACTTAATTCAAGGGTTCGTAGAAGTTCTCAAGGGCACGCAGGCATTTTTTACGGCTCTGTCAATGGTCGGTATTAGAGCACTTCTGCCTCCCTTAGCATATCCTACTTCCACTTAAAACTAAAGTGTTCCTTGGGGGGCTGTTTGGGAACGTTGCTTACTGATGAACTGGTGGCTAAGAGACATGGCCCTTCTAATGGCTTGTGCGCTCTCCGTGGGAAGGGAGAAAACGTTGACCATATCTGTTTCTCATGTATCCCGGTGAAGGTCATGTGGGCTAGCGTTAGAAAAATTCATAATTTTACCTAGAAAACCTCTAGCTTCACTGATTTCTTTTGCATTGACCAAAGTGTTCCCTCTTTGCATTGAAACATGATTTCGATGCTTTGTTGGTCCTTTTGGACGGCGCGCAATAATATGGCCAGATAGCTACATTTTCAAAATGTCTATATGTCTTTAGTTGTGGCTTCTAGTGAAAAATTGAAGAAAAGCTATGGATGAAGAATATACGGCTGTAATGAAGAGTAACACCTGGCACTTAGTACTCCACCTCGAGGTAAAAACATGATGGGCCACAAACAAGTTTATCCCAGGTATAAAGTGTGCCTTGTTACTACAGGTTTCAAGAAGCATTAGTGTTTTGATTATCAGGATGCTAACCCTATTGTAAAAGCTTCCACCATAAGAATTGTACTAGCACATATGCCCATGCGTTCCAACAAGGATGAAAAATGATATGTACTTCAATTTAGGAAACATTGGATGCGCAAGCACAACATATCAACTCATTAAGTAGTTTAACTGACACACTCAATAGCCCTAAGGGAACTCCCCACTATATTTGAACTTATAATCATTTGTATTAACCCTAAATCTAGGTTGTGAATGTGCAGCCGACGAACTTACAACATGGCCAAGTTAAACAATGTCGGACTGCAATTATATATTAAGTTATATCATACTGCCATAGTCTCATAATATACCAACTATCTCATGTTCACCGACAATCCCGTGTACAAAGCATCGAGAGTATTGGGAGTTAATTTTTTCTTTTTGAGATATGTGAGTTAAATCCTTCCTACTCAACTATAACAAAATAATTGTGTGTTCGTTTCTCCAAGGATAATCAGGACCCACTCCTCACCCTCTATCCATTCTCGGAGCGGTTTATTGTTTTTCATACAACTTGCAAACATATATAAACTGATGAAATTCAGTGTAAGAAAATAAGAAGCGGTTGTTTAATTTCATAAGCAAACAAATCCTCTCATTTAGGTTTCAAGGGCTTGAGGGCCAAAACTCTACGACTAAGATACAACCTCACACGAAGATCAAATGCATCTAACTGTAGCGAGTGACCGCGTGAAGAAGCAGTTTCCACGTAAATATTATATTTTGGCTGCCACATGGGATAATTGGGCTCGCATACAATGCATCAATTGGAGGAAAGAAAACCCATTGCATGCATTGGCTGGTGTTCTATAACGATCTGCTGGGGAGATTAAATCCAACATTTTTCATGAATGACCCAAAAATAACGGACATACTTAGTGTACCTCGCTTAATAACGATGGACGGAGGTAATAGACAGAAGTACGAGCTAGCTCAATTTACTCACTCAAGGTTTTTCTTTTTTCAACAAATGTTCAGAATCTTAGAAAATGTCTATATGTCTTTAGTTGTGGCTTCTAGTGAAAAATTGAAGAAAAGCTATGGATGAAGAATATACGGCTGTAATGAAGAGTAACACCTGGCACTTTGTACTCCACCTCGAGGTAAAAACGTGATGGGCCACAAACAAGTTTGTCCCAGGTATAAAGTGTGCCTTTTTACTATAGGCTTCAAGAAGCATTAATGTTTTGATTATCAGGATGCTAACCCTATTGTAAAAGCTTCCACCATAAGAATTGTACTAGCACATATGCCCATGCGTTGCAACAGGGATGAAAATTGATATGTACTTCAATTTAGGAAACATTGGATGCGCAATCACAACATATCAACTTATTAAGTAGTTTAACTGACACACTCAGTTGCCCTAAGGGAACTCCCCACTATATTTGAACTTATAATCATTTGTATTAACCCTAAATCTAGGTTGTGAATGTGCAGCTGATGAACTTACAACACGGCCAAGTTAAACAATGTCGGATTGCAATTATACATTAAGTTATATCATATATACCAACTATCTCATGTTCACCGACAATCCTGTGTACAAAGCATCCAGAGTATTGGGAGTTAATTTTTTCTTTTTGAGATATGTGAGTTAAATCCTTCCTACTCAACTGTAGCAAAATAATTGTGTGTTCATTTCTCCAGGGATAATCAGGACCCACTCCTCATCCTCTATCGATTCTAAGAGCGGTTTATTGTTTTTCATACAACTTGCAAACGTATATAAACTGATGAAATTTAGTGTAAGAAAATAAGAAGCGGTTGTTTAATTTCATAAGCAAACAAATCCTCTCATTTAGGTTTCAAGGGCTCGAGGGCCAAAACTCTACGACCAAGATACAACCTCACGCGAAGACTAAATGCATCTAACTGTAGCCAGTGACCGCGTGAAGAAGCAGTTTCCATGTAAATATTATATTTTGGCTTCCACGTGGGATGATTGGGCTCGCATACAATGCACCAATTGGAGGAAAGAAAACCCATTGCATGCATTGGCTGGTGTTCTATAACGATCTGCTGGGGAGATTAAATCAAGCATTTTTCATGAATGACCAAAAAATAACGGACATAATCAGTGCACCTGGCTTAACAATGATGGACAGAGGTAATAGACAGAAGTACGAGCTAGCTCAATTTACTCATTCAAGGTTTTTCTTTTTTCAATAAATGTTCAGAATTTTAAACAATATTTGCATTTGTAAAAATTAGTTTATTTTTTAGAAATGAATCCTTTTTTCAAAAAAATTCCAAAAATTCAGAAATAGTTTATTATTCCAAAAAATCACTTCTTTTCAAAAAAGTTTGAAAACTCAAAAAGGTTTAAAGATTCTGCTGCAATTTTTACAAGAAAAATCGAAGAACTACGGTGGCAGACGTTGTTAACTCACGGGAGGTCACGTGATTGGTTCCACTCACGCACAATTTTTTGTTAACTGTTTTTTATGTTTTGCCACTGCTGTTTGTTTCTTTAACTCCTGCGCTACAAATATTCCACAAAAGTTAGCTTGTCATACTAGCGAGGAGTGCGGGCACAACACCTACTGGTTGCTGGTTCGATTCCCACCCGGACACCTTTTTTTATCTTGTTTTTCGACTTGGCTAAAGAGAAATCTCGCACGAGAGGATTTGCAGCGAACGAAAAACATTAGTCCCATGTCGGACGAAAAAAGATCTGGATCCCATCACAAACGATAAAACATGGAGAAACAATTCTTCCTTTAATATTTAGTAAAGATAAATATAAAGATTACACACAACAGTCTCCAAGGGATGGTGTTTATGCTTGTTGTGCAGAACACGCCAATTCTCAATGTTATGCTAAAGAAAGTGTGTCTCAAACAACCATTGGTATATGAAAATGGCTACACATATCACTATGTTTGCAAACTTGTCAAAGCACTCTATTGCTTTAAAGAGCCCCCTCGAGCATGAGACTCTTCATCAAGCATCTCATGCGTTGGGCAGGCTAACATACAGAACTATCATGCTTCTTCCACGATAGGATCATCTCCCGTGAAATCCTACATTGAGAGAAAAGTGTTACTCAAGTACACATGTCCAACTCAACAATTCATATGCATCACATAGATTCATACAAACGAGAAAAACTCTTACTTCCAGGTTCATGTTGGAAAATATATCATCCACTGAGAAGGCATTGATTTCATTTAGTTGATCATTAAGAGGTTGCTGATCAAGTGTGCCTTCTTGCATAGGAAGAATGCTAGCTCCATCCCCGCCATCAAGTAGCTGAGTCAATGAGAAGAAATCGTCTGTCTGAAGGTTGTGAAGCATCGAAGTAGTTCTTTCACTATTGACCAGATGATTATCTTTAGTTGAAGTTCTACTTGCATCAAGTGCAGAGCTACCATTCAACATCGTTCCTACTGAGCTTGTGTTGCTTGCCATGTTGAATGGTGCCATCTGCTCAGTGAAGCCTCCCACTAATGCGGTGTTGCTTATGAATGGCGCCTTTTCATTTTGCAGAGGCAACCGGCCAGATGACATTGCATAGCTCTCTAGTTGGTTGATCTGTGGGAAGTTCACCTGTGATGCGACAAGAGACCTCCCACCACCAACTGTTGTATTTGCAAATGAACTTTGACAATTGGAAGGGGTTTTGCCTTTGCTTATCTCCATTAGCTTGCCACACATGAGGTCAGCATAGGAATTACTATAATTGAATGAAGGAAATTCATCTAACATTATCTCATTGGGTATGTTGTTGTATAGGCTAACGGGAGGGTCACCAAAACCTGTGAATCTTCTTGCATCCGACGGTTGTTTCCCAACATACCTCAGCATTCTACCATCATGGAGGTATGACCCCATGTCGAAGTTGCTTTGGTTGTTCATCGCCGGAGCCAAGTGACCTGTTGCACCATAGTTTTTTGTACTCTAAGAGGAAGTGTCGCTAGAGGACGCACTCCATCTTCCATGTTCATGATTATGCATGAAATTGCCCTTGTTGTTCATGTTGTACGATGAGTTCCATCTTTCATATGCATCACCAGAGTGATTTGAGTTGACTTTTTTTAAATGCAATCTATACTTCTGAAATAAAAAGATAGACAAAATAACAAGGTATGAGATGGATGCTCATCGGAAAAAAAATAACAGTAAATATGTGAGTACAAAAAGAACTAATGTTGTTGCATGGGTAAAAATACTCCTAAAAATATGAGGCTTGCATTATATGAGATAAGCCTCGCATTTTAAGGGAAACATTTAATTAAAATTACACTTCATGATAGTTGCATCACTAGAGCTTTGACTGATATCTTCCCCGGAAAATACAAGCTTGCACTTATATATGACAAAGTGTTAGACTACGAATAATAGTAAGAAAAACATAGAAATTAAGCATAAAGGTCGAAAGTAAACCTGTAGATGACTCGCGATATTCTCTCTACTGAGGTAATCCACATTCATCAGCTCCAATACCTTTTTTGGAACAGCCCCTACAATTATGTAATAAAAAATTATAATGAAAAGATGGAGCAGCCAACATTGTCAATGAATGAGGCACAAGATGTGAATTCTTACTATCAAGGCCGATCTGGTTGATAGCTTCTAGGAACTTGTTATGCAGCTGAATTGTCCATGTCACCCTGGGCTTTCTGTGGGTGGCGGATACACATGTGCTTTCATTGTGCTTGTTAGAATCATCTCCAACATTTCTCTTATTCCCCGATAACTTACTCTTGTCAGCAGTCGCTGGTTGAACTCTCTGGACATCACTGTCATGATCGCTGATGTGGCTTATTGCTTTGGGATTTCTCCACCTTTGAACATGTTGCCATATGTTTTTTAGCTCATGGGTATGGACTGGCTTCACCATAAACTCGGATGCGCCTTGTTCTATCCCCTTCATCACAACCTTCTTGTCGCAATCGACGGATAGCACTGCATGCCATATGACCAATGACTTAGATTTAGAATTTAGAAATTCACAAAACTCTATGAAGTGTACATATGTTTTGGTCAAAGTGCCTATAGACAAAGAAAAGCATTTCAATGTTCAATTTTATAATTCTGCTTCAATGCAGACTAAATGGGAAAAATTTCACACATTCAATATGAAGATACAGAAATAATGGCTGAAACAATAACAATAACACAATGCCTAAGCCATATCACGACATGTTCCGCGTAGGGAAAACACATCATCATGTCTAACTATTGGTGAACCTGAAGATCAAGTAATATTATTGGCAGTCAACCATGTTTATCTAGCATACTAGGTAACATCTATCGGCCCATGTAATGCTCTAAGCATTTTAAGTGATCACACTCATATTAGTTTTTAAATGTTAAGCACCATTGTCAATAGCTTTTTTATTGCAACTAGCTAATTGTCTGTGCTTGCCATGGGGGCATACATATTCTACGTGATAATTTTCATGATTAATGTGGTCCTCGCGTCCAGTGCTTGATGATACTTTTTATAATTAATGTGATACTCCTGTCCAAAGAATGATACTCTTCATAATTAACATGGTCCTCTCGTCCAATGCTCGATGATACTTTCCATAAATTAATGTCTAGATAATTGACATGTGTAAATAACTATGTAGCTAATTAATTGCATGCAGTTGTGGGCGAGGCGGAGATTGGGCAAGAATTATCTGGGACGATTTTTGGGCATTAATAGTAGAGATTCAGGAAAATAAGTACGCGTGGTTGCACTTTCTGTGAATGTAATTTGACTATGAATTAGTGTGCTGGTTCAAAGTCAACAAAAATGCAGTATTGTAGGTATTACCCGTGGTTAACCTACTGGATGTATGTACTTAAAAGTGACACTCCTACTTTATATGCTATTCTCGAGAGTAAATAGTCATAAGGAGTAACAACTTTAAGGAGAATGAACATGAGTAGTAATCTCAATCTTAATAATATCAATACAACATAGGTATTTCTTAATTGTAGTATTCATGAAACCCCTAGCAAACAGATGTGGTGCAATTGTGTACTTTGTGTGATTGGTAGAACACGAATTTTAATATTAGCTTTGGAAACAACTAAATATAACTTGGTCATATTATGAAATATGAATAGATTATAGTTTTCGTTCTTATTGGTAGGATTTTACAACTAATTGAGATGATATAAAATTAAATTCTAGATGTTCATAAATACAACCAACGAACACGTGGATAGTGGGGTCTACATTACATTGGAGTGATAGAGACTCTCACTAAGCCAAACTACACATTTATAAAATTAAATTGTGGATAGTCCATAAAAGACGCCCATCGAACATGTGGATGTGGAAACTATGTTACATTGGAGTGACACAGACTCTCACTAAGACAAATTAGCCATTGGAGTGACCATGTCTCTAGCCTACTAAACACTATCAACCTAATTATTAAAAACAATAATTGGGATCTCATAATCACGTGCTCTCCACGCTTGTTCCCCTTTCCCACCATCCATCCGATCTGATGGATGGATGGTTAGATATGATCCCATTGTTTTGGGCTAGAAACCGACACTGCATCCCCTACTAACTCATGTGTCGCTCCACCTCCGCTCTCCCGCCGCACTTGCCATCCGATCGGACGGATGGCTGGATAGGATGCCATTGGTTTGGGCTAGAAACCGACAATACGTCCCCTACTAACTCATGTGTCGCTCCACCTCCGCTCTCCCGCCCCACTCGCCATCCGATCGGACGGATGGCTGGATAGGATGCCATTGGTTTGGGCTAGAAACCGACAATATGTCCCCTACTAACTCATGTGTCACTCCACCTCCGCTCTCCCGCCCCACTCGCCATCCGATCGGACGGATGGCTGGATAAGATGCCATTAGTCTGGGCTAGAAACCGACAATACGTCCCCTTACTAACTCATGTGTCGCTCCACCTCCGCTCTCCCGCCCCACTCGCCATCCGATCGGACGGATGGCTGGATAGGATGCCATTGGTTTGGGCTAGAAACTGACAATACATCCCCTACTAACTCATGTGTCGCTCCACCTCTGCTCTCCTACCCCACTAGCCATCCGATCGGACGGATGAACGGTTAGATGGTACCCGACACCCCGTTGGTTCGGACTCAATGGGGATCCCGTTCTTTAGAACTCTTCCAGGTTAGAAATAGAGTGCGGGTGCCGTGCATGTGTACGTGGCTTCATAAAATCGTCCTAAATATATAGGATCTCACATGCTGCCCAAAGAAATTAATATCCTCTCAGGGTAACTCCAAGATTGAGGAGTAAAAGCACGTTGTTAAGAACAATTGTCAATGCTCATGGATGCAAAACACAAAAGTTGGACTTTGGATTGAGAGCTGTGAGAGTACTGATGACGGGCAGATTCATCTCGAGGCGGATGAGCTCGAGGAGCTTGAAGCCGTCCATGTCCGGCATGCGCACGTCGGTGATGACGAGGTCGAACTGCTGCTTCCCTGCCATGAGCATCCTCAGCGCCGTCTTTGCATCCATCACCGTCGTTGCTGCATAGCGGCAAGCATTATTCGCGAGAAACAAATAGATCACAAGGCATCGATTCTAATGGACTATGGCGAAATGGAGGGATCAAGAGACTCACGTTGGTACTTGCAACGGCGCAAGAGGGCTTCTAGTACCGTGAGGCAGACGCGGTCGTCGTCGACGACGAGGATGCGTAACCCCTCCGGGAACTTGTCCTCCGCCGCATCCTCCATCATCTGCCTTCGGTCCCCACCCATCGTGGCCATGTTCTCCGAACTTCTTCCCACCTGGAAAAGCAAACGGCATCAAGAAAAATACTGAGTAAAAAACAAATCAACACAAACCTCACAGCCATCTAGCTAAGAACACAACCCAAAACCTCTATTAGCTTCCTCGTCTCAGGACACAACTGAAGTTAACAATCCGGATTTCAGAGGAGTGGTGAGAAGGGCTGGAGGATGCAGGGCGTCTATTTATAGGGCTAGAGGGGTCAAGGGAAGTCTTGCGGTCCAGAGTGTGCATGCGCTAGTTTCTACTCCTTAATTTCTGCAGCTAGGCCATTTGATCTGGCGATGTCAATGTGCGTGTCTTCTTGTGCAATCAGCCCATGGTTCCTTCCATGAGAGGTGAGCAAAACCACGGGTTGTGTTGCCGTTTTTTGCTTTTGTTCTTTTCTCACCAAATGTTTAATGCTGGAACACAAATGTTATGATCTTGAATTACAAAAAGGAGAGGCTCCTGCTCCTGCTTCCTTTGACCGGGAACAGAGAGAGCGTTCATGTCTCAATCGTCAGATTCCTACCTACCTTTGCATGGCAACGTGAGAATGTGAGGGCCTAATATAAACTCAAGGAGTGGAAGTCCTTTTCCACTTATCACTTTGTGGAAAAATAATATGACAAGGGCATTTTTATCTGAAGAAAAACACTTCAAAAACACTTCAAGGGTGTTTCAGACTAGGGAGTACCGGATGCACCCTAGCTAAGGACGAGAGTAAGTGAGTCGTAACACACAAATTCGAACCAAATGATTGCTTATTATGAGGTGTCAGGCCTATGTATTAAGCAAAGAAAGAAAATATCGTTTACAAAGAAGGGAGGAAGAAATACAGGGATAGAAGAGTGGAGTTCTTGTGGTCCAGGGGTTGGATGTCTGTAGTTTCTGCCATTTTTATTTTCATTACTCTCCATAAAAAAATCAGTTTTTCTTCCCATTCCAGTGTCAAATGTCAACTTTCTTGTGGTCCAACGTTGGAGCTAGATGATATCGTCTGTATTCCAAAAGAGGCTTTTGGCGATGTTCAAGTCATATCTCAAATTAATACCTCACCTTTATTCTCATGAAATTTGTTTCGGTGCACCGAAAGCATATGTTCATTGTCTCACTATATATATATAAACTAATAGATGATCCGTTGAATGAGTTAGGCAATTTGGAGGCCCGGCCCAGTGAACCAAGATATTTTTAAATGATAAAAAATCCTATTTAAAAGTTTTAATATATTCTGAAATAGTTTGACTTGTAATTGATGTATTTTACATATGTGTATGCTTCTCTTAAAATATACTTTACCATGTATGTAGATTTGTATGCATGTGCTGTTTGCTATTTCTAAATGTAGATCTTGGTCCTTTTGTGTGCATGAAAATTTCTAGGTGCAGTAGATAACATCTTATGATCATTTCCAACAAAAATACACCTCAACTATTTTCAAAAACCCAGATTCGACGGAGTCCAGGATCCGATCAAACTTTATCGCAATCAGTTTGAAGCAATCACAAAAGGAAACATGACAATGCATACTGATTCTGAGCGCATCACGCATAAATAGAGAAGCAATGAAAAAAAATTAATTTAAACTGTAAGTGTTGGACCAAAATGATATGGTGTGATTTGGACGAGTGGAACTCCCAACCACTTAAAACACATTCTTGAAGAAGTAGGCATGCGATGGCTGCCGTTTCTTGTTCTTTTTTGGAAAATATTAGAGATCAATGATATCCTGTGAACTTCCCTACAGCTCGCATTATTCATGGACATGAATAATTATATTATGAAATGCCAACATATGATCTGACAAATCCTATTAAAATGATTTAAGGGATGCGGTAGCGCTTACTATCATTGTGGAAAAATGCTTAAAAATACCTGGCCAACGGAGATGAAAGGAGTCAATGTGCCACATGACAGTTGGAGATGAAAGAACACAATGTGCCACATGAGAGAGGGGAAGAAAGGAGTCAAAGCGCCACTCGACAAAGAGAGATGAAAGGAGTTAGCACACCACGTGAAAAATGGAAATGAAATGATTCAACCCGACACATAACAAATGAAGATGAAAGGAGATAATGTACTATGTGACAAATATATGTCGTAAGAATAAAAAAGTTTGGATTTGGAGGGCAAGATTGGAACCCAATGATTTCTATATAGAAAGACCTAGAGGCACCACTTAAGATCATTGCTTTAAATGGAGTCCAACATGATGCATTGATATAATGGTTTTCTCTTTTTAGGAAATTGTTTTTGAAGAAGATGATGACCCACCCAATGGAAATGGAAAATTTCTACTTTTTACGATGATGTTTGACGTTTGACTCTGCATAGGTCGGATACTATACCCATACAACGAATCACCTCATGGGTCCTGTACCATTGTACGATGCCCTTATGGGTACTCTAGAGATACTCCACTAAGATCCACCCCAAATTTGGTGATGTCAAATTGTTGGGAAACATAGTAGAAGACCAAAAATCGCCCTACGATCAAGATTCCGGATCACTATGAAGATGCATAGAAGGTTAGATGGGATTGTCACCAACTTCGAGTTGCAGTGGAAGAAGAGTTAGTGTAGATCGTTCTTGAAGTCCCTCGAACCGTCCAGGATGATCCCTTGAATCGAATACCGAAAGCACGGGCTCTCTATGGATTGCACGCGTACGGGCTTCACGATTTGGCAGAGCTTCGCCATGCAGAGTTTAGCATCGCCTGATAATTAGGGGAGGGAGGAAGAGAACTACACATGGCTTCTCTATTATCTGGATTAGAAAAATCTAGAACAACTCTAAACTAGAATTAGAGCTAGAGAAGGGGCGCTCGAGGCAAAGCGACTTGTCTTTCTAGGGGCCCCCTCTCATATATATATAGGTGTGGGGGAAGGGGAGGCCGACTTGGAGGAGGAGCCTCCCTCCCTTGGTGCATCGACCAAGGAGGGGGAGTCCTCCCTCCAACCCCCTCCCCCTTTAGCTTGTCCAAAAAGCTAATAAGGGGCGCCTCCACTATTGGGCCTAATAACTTTTCCCATCAGGCCTTTATTATTTTCCTTACCCATAGCCTCTAAATAAATCCTAGGGGCATGTTAATCAATATTTGAGCCCTCTATATTAATATTAGGTTCCTAGAAACATTTTCTGTTTATATATTTTCCCAGTATTACCCGAGACGCTTCCGGTTTCTGTTGAAACTAGTTCTTTTATTGCTTAAACAATTCTGGTAATATTTTCATTCCTCACTCCACTAGAAATCATCAGATTGTAATTCCTTGTACACGTGGCATAGGCGGGCGGAGGAGGAGAAGCAGGCGTTTATGTGCCCACTTCTCATGCTCTTAGTGATGTGTGAATGACCCCACCTTATATATTGGTCCAACTCACCCTCCACAACCGAGGTCGGATTAAACTTTTCACACTCTCTTGTCGACACTAGTAGAAAACAGGGCTTTGGTCCAGGCCGGGCCAGCCCATTAGTCCCAGTTCAGTCACGAACCGGGACCCATGTGGGCAACAGTCCCGGTTCATGAGGCTAGGGGGCCGGCCAAGCCTCGTGGGGCATTTGTCCCGGTTTGTCTGGACCCTTTGGTCCCGGTTCCAGACACGATCCGGGACCAATGGGCCTCGCTCCTGGCCCACAACCATTGGTCCCGGTTCGTGGCTGGAACCGGGACCAAAGGGGGTCCTTTAGTCCCAGTTCTAGTCACGAACCGGGACCAATGAGATGCCTATATATACCCCCTCGCCCGCGAGCAGAGCACTCCACTACTCTGTTTTTCTGGCCGGCCGTTGGAGAGTTTGGTGGTGCTCTAGCTCACCTCCTATGCACATGAGGTGTTCGATGAAATGCCCGAGCCATACTTAAACTTTCTCCTCTCGAAGCTCCTTGTCCAAGCTCCATTTTCCTCGAGATTTGTCTAGGTTTGGCGGTTCGTCCTGTCCCGTCCCCGTCCTCACCGCCATCGATCGCCCGTGCTGATCTCGTCGTCGGCACCACCGTGGTGAGCCTCTTGATCTTATCTTCTTTCTAAAAGAAAAAATTTCTTACTTGTATGATTTAGATAGATACTTGTGTAATTTTCTTACTTTTTATTATTGTTTGTTATTATATAGTGCGATGGTTTTGGTATTCGCCTCCGTCGGCCCCCGTCCTGTCTATGATTCGGATGTGGTATATATAATCTTTTATAACTATTTGGTTCATTTATTGTTTATGACAATTATGCCGACCAATGTGACATAGATTTTTTTATCTAGGAGGCATGTGAACCGGAAATTCCAACCGACCCTAGTGTCGAGAGGTTAAATTTAGTTGAAGAACAAAACAATTACTTGAAGGAAAAATTAAAAAAACATTGAGGAGGAGAAGATGATATTGTTGCATGTTGCGGATGTCGTCGATGATCACAAGATCAAGATGGATGCAATGCGCTTGAAGATTAGAAAGATTAGAAAATATGCCATTCATACTGAGGCTTGGTATCATTATGTCGTTGGATCAATTGTTACCTTGGTTGCGATTATGATCGCATTTGTTGTTGCATTGAAATATTTTAGATAGTTTCAATGTATGGTTCAATTAGATGCTCTGGAGAGCTATATGTTGTTCAATGAGAACTATGTATGTACTTCGGTTTTAATGTGATGATGAAATTCTATTAATTTGGTCACTTATCTATTCATGATGTTCTGTAATGGTTTTTGACACACTTAATTATATATAATGCATGCAGATGAACCGACAATGGATGCATGGTAATAGATGCACCTCCGAGTACATTGAGGGCGTGCATAATTTTCTCGCGATGGCTGAGGCAAACAAGCAGAATGGTTTTGTGTGTTGTTGTGGCACCCGATCCGCATGGAGCAGGGGCCTTTGCACGTCAGCCCAGGATAACACCTGACGCACGACAAGTCCATGATATAGCATTCCAGGTACAAGAATATTCATCAAGTACATGTATAGAAGATTACATCATTGATGAATACAGTCATCTGGCACAGCTCTAAGGCTATTAAAAGGCAAGGGAAGTCTTGATTTGACGGCTCATCAACTCTGACTGGGCTCCATAACTCACATGACTGGCAAGATTACGGCCTAGCACGACAGAACAAGCAAACAAACCAGGCACGACCTACAAACTGGCATGACACGCCAGGTCAGTGCATTGAATGTACTTGCAAGACAACCAAATACATAGCATCCAAACAAGCAGAAGACAAAGCAAGAACCAAGCGCATGCAACAACCTATCTCATATCAATTACTAAACATGGCATGATAAAGATCAACTAAGCATGACAATACCATATCATCTACTAACATGACAATGACATGGCATATCAAAACATGCTTCTAACATGGCAATAGTGATACGTCTCCAACGTATCTATAATTTTTGATTGCTCCATGCTATATTATCTACTGTTTTGGACTATATTGGGATTTATTTTCCACTTTTATATTATTTTTGGGACTAACCTATTAACCGGAGGCCCAGCCTAGAATTGCTGTTTTTTTGCCTATTTCAGTGTTTCGGAGAAACAGAATATCAAACGGAGTCCAAACGGAATAAAATCTTCGGGAACGTGATTTTCTCACCAAACATGATCCAGGAGACTTGGACCCTGCTCCAAGGAACAAAAGAGGCGGTCACGAGGGTGGGGGGTGCGCCCCCCCTAGGGCGTGCCCCCTGCCTCGTGGGCCCCTCGTTGCTCCTCCGGCGTACTTCTTCCTCCTATATATACACATGTACCCCCAAACGATCAGACGAGGAGCCAAAAACCTAATTCCACCGCCGCAACTTTCCGTATCCATGAGATCCCATCTTGGGGCCTGTTCCGGAGCTCCGCTGAAAGAGGGCCGTCATCACGGAGGGCTTCTACATCATTCTAGCCTCTCCGATGAAGTGTGAGTAGTTTACGTCAGACCTTCGGGTCCATAGTTAGTAGCTAAATGGCTTCTTCTCTCTCTTTGAATCTCAATACAAAGTTCTCCCCCTCTCTCGTGGAGATCTAGTCAATGTAATCTTCTTTTTGCGGTGTGTTTGTTGAGATCGATGAATTGTGGGTTTATGATCAGGTCTATCTATGAATAATATTTGAATCTTCTCTGAATTCTTTTATGTATGATTGGTTATCTTTGCAAGCTCTTCGAATTATCCGTTTGGTTTGGCCAACTAGATTGGTAGTTCTTTCCATGGGAGAAGTGCTTAGCTTTGGGTTCGATCTTGCAGTGTCCTTTCCCAGTGACAGAAGGGGCAACAAGGCACGTATTGCATCGTTGCCATCGAGGAAAACAAGATGGGGTTTATTTCATATTGCATGAATTTATCTCTCTACATCATGTCATCTTGCTTAAGGCGTTACTCTTTTTTTAACTTAATACTCTAGATGCATGCTGGATAGCGGTCGATGAGTGGAGTAATAGTAGTAGATGCAGAATCGTTTCGGTCTACTTGTCACGGACGTGATGCCTATATACATGATCATGCCTAGATATTCTCATAATTATGCTCAATTCTATCAATTGCTCAACAGTAATTTGTTCACCCACCGTAGAATACTTATGCTCTTGAGAGAAGCCACTAGTGAAACCTATGGCCCCCGGGTCTATTCTCATCATATCAATCTCCATCACTTTAATATTGTTTTGCTATTTACTTTGCCTTTACTTTTTTACTTTGCATCTTTATACCAAAAATATTCTATCTATCAGATCTCACTCTCGTAAGTGACCTGAAGGGCTTGACAACCCCTAATCGCGTTGGTTGTGAGTAGCTATCGTTTTGTGCAGGTACGAGGGACTTGAGCGTGGCCTCCTACTGGATTGATACCTTGGTTCTCAAAAACTGACGGAAATACTTACGCTACTCTGCTGCATCATCCCTTCCTCTTCGGAGAAAACCAACGCAAGCTCAAGACGTAGCAAGAAGGATTTCTGGCGCCGTTGCCGGGGAGTCTACGCAAAAAGTCAACATACCAAGTACCCATCACAATCCCTATCTCTCGCATTACATTATTTGCCATTTGCCTCTCGTTTTCCTCTCCCCCCAATTCACCCTTGCCGTTTTATTCGCCCTCTCTCTCTCTTTCCTCCCTCTCTGTTTGCCTCTCTGTTTGCCCGTGTGCTAGTTTGCTTGCTTGTCATTATGTCTGAAGTTGCGGAAGTTATCGCCAATATGGGCGATAACAATATCATGGAAAATTCTGATGCTCCTACTAAAGAACCTACCATCTTTCATACATAAAAATTCCGCGTTGATAGTGGTAATATTATTGGAAAAGGAGTTATTCAAGATTTCTTTACTTGTGCCGGTGCTTTACCTTCTATGGGTAGTTCTATCCTTCACATAACTAGTAGTCTTGCGGACTCTATTGCCATGCTTGTAGTTGAACTTTAAAGACAATTCATGCACATGCATCCTTCCATACAAAGGATTTTTTTGGAATTTTCTAATATTGAGCATTCTTCTATTAAGCGTGCCGCTACTATCTTTTTGGCTCATGAGTTTAGATTCATAATAAGAGAAGCCAAAGAAATCTTTGCGCATTATAGGGTGGACGCTTGCCATCCTCCCATAGAGGCTATCCTCTTTGATCAAGAAGAAATAATGTGCTTTCAATCTCTAGATTATGTTGCTTTTAATGAAAATCTTAGAAGAAGGGTGCCTACCAATGTTTTAGTTGATAGAATTTCTGAACTTAATGATGATTTGGCTATTCGAGATAATGAACTAGGATATTCTCTTGAATATAGGCTCACAAAGTTCTGTCAAAAGAATGCTTATAATGATGAATTGGTTGTGCACTATAAAGGACCAAAGGAGGAACCTATACCTCCCAAGGTTGATCTTGGGGACTTTTGTCCCGTTAAATTTAGTCCTTTCGATTACTTTTTCTTGCCTCAAAGAAAACTTTCTGCCAAACGTAGAGAATATGAAATGAGTTTCACCAATCTATCTTATTACTATGGCAATACCTAGATCTATCCTCGCTTGTTATGCCTAGCGAGGGGCGTTAAACGATAGCGCTTGTTGGGAGGCAACCCAATTTTATTTTTATTCCTTGCTTTTTGCTCCTGTTTATTAATAAATAAATTATTTATCCTCTGTTTTGGTTGTGTTTTTTGTGTTTAATTAGTGTTTGTGCCAAGTAGAACCGTTGGGAAGACTTGGGGAAAGTCTTGTTGAACTTGCTGTAAGAAACAGAAACTTTAGAGCTCACGAGAACTGCTGCAATTTTTTATTTTAAGAGTGCTATTTAGTTAATTTATTTTGAAGATGATTAATAGATAAATTCCTCACGTCCAGCAATTTATTTTAGAATTTTTGGGGTTCCACATCTTGCGCTAGCTACAGATTACTACAGACTGTTCTGTTTTTGACAGATTCTGTTTTTCGTGTGTTGTTTGCTTATTTTGATGAATCTATGGCTAGTAAAATAGTTTATAATCCATAGAGAAGTTGGAATATAGTAGATTTAACACCAATATAAATAAAGAATGAGTTCATTACAGTACCTTGAAGTGGTCTTTTGTTTTCTTTCGCTAACGGAGCTCACGAGTTTTCTATTTTGAGTTTTGTGTTGTGAAGTTTTCAAGATTTGGGTAAGAATTTGATGGATTATGGAACAAGGATTGGCAAGAGCCTAAGCTTGGGGATGCCCATGGCACCCCCAAGATAACCCAAGGACACCAAAAAGTCAAAGCTTGGGTATGCCCCGGAAGGCATCCCCTCTTTCGTCCACTTCCATCGGTAACTTTACTTGGAGCTATATTTTTATTCACCAACATGATATGTGTTTTTCTTGGAGCGTCTTGTATTATTTGTGTCTTTGTTTGTTAGTATGCCACAATCATCCTTGCTGTACACACCTTTTGAGAGAGCCATACATGAATTAAAATTTGATAGAATACTCTATGTGCTTCACTTATATCTTTTGAGCTACGTAGTTTTGCTCTATGTGCTTCGCTTATATCCTTTGAGCGTTATAATTTTTCTCTATGTGCTTCACTTAGATCTTTTAGAACACGGTGGTGGATTTGTTTTAAAGAAACTATTGATCTCTCATGCTTCACTTAAATTATTTTGAGAGTCTCTTAATAGCATGGTAATTTGCTTAATAATAATATGCTTGGTATTCAAGATTTGTGAAACTTCCTTTTGAGTGTGTTGAATACTAAGAAAATATTGAAGCATGATAATTGTTTTGAGATATGGAGGTGATAATATTAAAGTCATGCTAGTGGAGTAGTTGTGAATTTAAAGAATACTTGTGTTGAAGTTTGTGATTCCCGTAGCATGGACGTATGGTGAACCGTTATGTGATGAAGTTGGAGCATGATTTATTTATTGATTGTCTTCCTTATGAGTGGCGGTCGGGGACGAGCGATAGTATTTTTCTACCAATTTATCCCCCTAGGAGCATGCGCGTAGTACTTTGATTTGATAACTTCTAGATTTTTGCAATAAGTATATGAGTTCTTTATGACTAATGTTGAGTCCATGGATCATACGCACTCTCATCCTTCCACCTTTGCTAGCCTCTCTAATACCGTGCAACTTTCGCCGGTATCATACACCTACCATATACCTTCCTCAAAACAGCCACCATACCTACCTATTATGGCATTTCCATAGCCATTCCGAGATATATTTCCATGCAACTTTCCATCATCTAGTTCATCATGACACATCCATCATTGTCATATTGCTTAGCATGATCATGTAGTTGACATAGTATTTGTGGCAAAGCCACCGTTCATAATTTTCATACTTGTCACTCTTGATTCATTGCATATCCCGGTGCACGATTTCTTGGCTTGTCATCGGGGTTGTGCATGATTTAAATATTTTGTGTGGTGAAGATAGAGCATAGCCAGACTATATGATTTTGTAGGGATAACTTTCTTTGGCCATGTTATTTTGAGAAGAAATAATTGCTTTGTTAGTATGCTTGAAGTATTATTATTTTTATGTCAATATAAACTCTTGTCTTGAATCTTTCTAATCTGAATATTCATACCACAATTAAGAAGATTTACATTGAAATTATGCCAAGTAGCACTCCGCATCAAAAATTCTCTTTTTATCATTTACCTACTCGAGGACGAGCAGGAATTAAGCTTGGGGATGCCTGATACGTCTCCAACGTATCTATAATTTTTGATTGCTCCATGCTATATTATCTACTCTTTTGGACTATATTGGGCTTTATTTTCCACTTTTATATTTTTTGGACTAACCTATTAACCGGAGGCCCAGCCCAGAATTGCTGTTTTTTGCCTATTTCAGTGTTTCGGAGAAACATAATATCAAACAGTGTCCTAACGGAATAAAATCTTCGGGAACATGATTTTCTCACCCAACGTGATCCAGGAGACTTGGACCCTGCTCCAAGGAACAAAAGAGGCGGTCACAAGGGTGGGGGGCGCCCCCTAGGGTGCACCCCCTGCCTCGTGGGCCCCTCGTTGCTCCTCCGGCGTACTTCTTCCTCCTATATATACACACGTACCCCCAAACGATCAGACGAGGAGCCAAAAACCTAATTCCACCGCCGCAACTTTCCGTATCCACGAGATCCCATCTCGGGGCCTGTTCCGGAGCTCCGCCGGAAGAGGGCCGTCATCACGGAGGGCTTCTACATCATCCTAGCCTCTCCGATGAAGTGTGAGTAGTTTACCTTAGACCTTCGGTTCCATAGTTAGTAGCTAGATGGCTTCTTCTCTCTCTTTGAATCTCAATACAAAGTTCTCCCCCTCTCTCATGGAGATCTATTCGTTGTAATCTTGTTTTTGTGGTGTGTTTGTTGAGATCGATGAATTGTGGGTTTATGATCAAGTCTATCTATGAATAATATTTGAATCTTCTCTGAATTCTTTTATGTATGATTGGTTATCTTTGCAAGTCTCTTCGAATTATCCGTTTGGTTTGGCCAACTAGATTGGTAGTTCTTGCCATGGGAGAAGTGCTTTGCTTTGGGTTCGATCTTGCGGTGTCCTTTCCCAGTGACAGAAGGGGCAGCAAGGCACGTATTGCATCGTTGCCATCGAGGATAACAAGATGGGGTTTATTTCATATTGCATGAATTTATCTCTCTACATCATGTCATCTTGCTTAAGGTGTTACTCTGTTTTTAACTTAATACTCTAGATGTATGCTGGATAGCGGTCGATGAGTGGAGTAATAGTAGTAGATGCAGAATCGTTTCGGTCTACTTGCCACGGACGTGATGCCTATATACATGATCATGCCTAGATATTCTCATAATTATGCTCAATTCTGTCAATTGCTCAACAGTAATTTGTTCACCCACCGTAGAATACTTATGCTCTTGAGAGAAGCCACTAGTGAAACCTATGGCCCCCGGGTCTATTCTCATCATATCAATCTCCATCACTTTAATATTGTTTTGCTATTTACTTTGCCTTTACTTTTTACTTTGCATCTTTATACCAAAAATACCAAAAATATTCTATCTATCAGATCTCACTCTGGTAAGTGACCGTGAAGGGCTTGACAACCCCTAATCGCGTTGGTTGCGAGTAGCTATCATTTTGTGCAGGTACGAGGGACTTGAGCGTGGCCTCCTACTGGATTGATACCTTGGTTCTCAAAAACTGAGGGAAATACTTACGCTACTCTGCTGCATCATCCCTTCCTCTTCGGGGAAAACTAACACAAGCTCAAGACATAGCAAATAGCAAAACAAAGCATATCATCTCAATCATGGCATAATTTAGCATATCAATCAAATCATGGCAAGGTATCATGAAACTATGCGGAATATGAACTACCGGTCATTTCCAATGCAGACATAGCATGTTAACTTATTCAACCATCTTCCGTTCACCATGGTTCTTTAAATGCAAATAACAACATATTACTCATGCAATGCACCCAAACTTGGACACCGAGTCCCTCAGACTCTCTTACCAACGGGTTGCCTCGCAACCGAACGGTGATCATGACGAATCACAAACGGAACCATACTCGGTTCAATGGGTTACCTTGTAGCCAAACGGTGATCACTCACGGATGACAAACAGAACCACACTTGGTTCAACACTCACCGAGACCTTGTCTCGTGATCATATCAACACATCAGCATGATTTCTCATGACTATCTCATAGTCCAAGTCACCACATTCTGGTTATCACATATTTATTTATTAACTTAATTATTTCAGGTTTATCCTCCATTTCGACAAAGACCCGATAGTGTGACCTACTACGAACTGTGCTGCTATTGATATACTTAATAAACACTCTGCCGAGGTAGCGCACTTTACCCACACCATGGAATCCATGGCCTCGTCATCCCATTCGGGTGGACACACGACATTCCGACGAAACCGAACTACTGCCATGACACTCTCTTGGCCACTCCGACCAACATCCCTTTTGGGTTCAGTCCTGGGTGGCCCCGTGCCTACCAAAGACACCAACGGCCACCGTCGTGGCAAAACAATAAACGGTCCCAAACGGGGACATGAGCTCAAAACCAAACCAGGGCACACAAGGCATATGTCCGCCTACCTAATCAGGATAGCGCGCGCCCATAACCTTCCCTCGTTGGAGGCACCGGCGAGAGGCATGACAATAGATCACATTAAGGCCTTCCCAAAAATGCAAAATGTGGCTGCACTAAAGAAGTTCGATTTGGTGGCACTATGACTCGATCCCATCGACGACGGAGGAGGGTTGTTATTATTAAGTCATATTATTATCTTCTCCATCATCATGAACATATTTAACATGAATGCAACAATGAGCATGCATCATACAAATGCTTTAATAAAATACCAAGCTTCTCGAGTGAACAACTATAGCATAAAGAACATGACGATACCAAGTACTAGCATATCAACGGTGTATTACAATCATCATAACATTTTATAAAGAGGTCATGAAAATAATGTAGAGTAGTGACATGGCATTATCAATAACAACATTCTAATTATCTTGGCAAAAGATATCATGAAAACACAAGCATGCATGTTAAGCATAACGGAATAACTGCAAACGAAAACAATAAGAAACAATTGCAACTACACACACACAAGGTGCAAGAAAAGTCAACAAGCAAGTTTGGGGCTCGTGATAAGAGGTTGGCTTGCCTGGGGTCGACAAATACTCCGGGAAGAATGTTGGAGAATGTAGTAATTTCAAAAAAATTCCTATGCACACTCAAGATCATGGTGATGCATAGCAACAAGAGAGGAGAGTGTGTCCACGTACCCTCGTAGACCGAAAGCGGAAGCGTTAGCACAACGCGGTTGATGTAGTCGTACGTCTTCACGATCTGACCGATCAAGTACCGAACGCACGGCACCTCCGAGTTCTGCACACGTTCAACTCGATGACGTCCCTCGAACTTCGATCCAGCCGAGTGTTGAGGGAGAGTTTTGTCAGCCCGACGGCATGGTGACGATGATGATGTTCTACTGACGCAGGGCTTCGCCTAAGCACCACTACGATATGATCGAGGTGGATTATGGTGGAGGGGGGCACCGCACTCGGCTAAGAGATCAAGAGATCAATTGTTGTGTCTATGGGGTGCCCCCTGGCCACGTATATAAAGGAGTGGAGGAGGGGAGGGGCCGGCCCTCTCTATGGCGCGCCCTAAGGGAGTCCTACTCCCACCGGGAGTAGGATTCCCCCTTTCCTAGTAGAACTAGGAGCCCTTTCAAGTAGTAGGAGTAGGAGAGAAGGAAAGGGAAAAGAGAAGATAAGGAAGGAGGGGGCGTAGCCCTTCCCCCTAGTCCAATTCGGACTGGGCCTTGGGGGGGCGCGTGGCCTGCCTCTGTCTCTTTCCCCTAAAGCCCAATAAGGCACATACACTCCCCCGCGAATTCCCGTAACTCCCCGGTACTCCGGTAAATACCCGAATCACTCGGAACCTTTCCGATGTCCGAATATAGTCATCCAATATATCGATCTTTACGTCTCGACCATTTCGAGACTCCTCGTCATGTCCCCGATCTCATACGGGACTCCGAACTACCTTAGGTACATCAAAATACATAAACTCATAATATAACCATCATCGAACTTTAAGCATGCGGACCCTACGGGTTCGAGAACAATGTAGACATGACCGAGACACGTTTCCAGTCAATAACCAATAGCGGAACCTGGATGCTCATATTGGCTCCCACATATTCTACGAAGATCTTTATCGGTCAAACCGCATAACAACATATGTTGTTCCCTTTGTCATCGGTATGTTACTTGCCCGAGATTCGATCGTCAGCATCTCAATACCTAGTTCAATCTCGTTACCGGAAAGTCTCTTTACTTGTTCCGTAATACATCATCTTGCAACTAACTCATTAGTTGCAATGCTTGCAAGGCTTATAGTGATGTGCATTACCGAGTGGGCCCAGAGATACCTCTCCGACAATCGGAGTGACAAATCCTAATCTCGAAATACGCCAACCCAACAAGTACCTTCGGAGACACCTGTAGAGCACCTTTATAATCACCCAGTCACGTTGTGACGTTTGGTGGCACACAAAGTGTTCCTCCAGTAAACGGGAGTTGCATAATCTCATAGTCATAGGAACATGTATAAGTCATGAAGAAAGCAATAGCAACAAACCAAACGATCAAGTGCTAAGCTAACGGAATGGGTCAAGTCAATCACATCATTCTCCTAATGATGTGATCCCGTTAATCAAATGACAACTCATGTCTATGGTTAGGAAACATAACCATCTTTGATAAACGAGCTAGTCAAGTAGAGGCATACTAGTGACACTCTGTTTGTCTATATATTCACACATGTATTATGTTTCTGGTTAATACAATTCTAGCATGAATAATAAAGATTTATCATGATATAATGAAATAAATAATAACTTTATTATTGCCTCTAGGGCATATTTCCTTCAGTCTCCCACTTGCACTAGAGTCAATAATCTAGTTCACATCGCCATGTGATTTAATACCAATAGTTCACATCACCATGTGATTAACACCCATAGTTCACATCGACATGTGACCAACACCCAAAGGGTTTACTAGTCAATAATCTAGTTCACATCGCTATGTGATTAATACCCAAAGAGTACCAAGGTGTGATCATGTTTTGCTTGTGAGAGAAGTTTAGTCAACGGGTCTGCCACATTCAGATCCGTAAGTAGTTTGCAAATTTCTATGTCAATAATGCTCTCCACAGAGCTACTCTAGCTAATTGCTCCCACTTTCAATATATATCCAGATTGAGATTTCGAGTCATCTGGATCAGTGTCAAAATTTGCATCGATGTAACCCTTTACGACGAACCTTTTTTTTGTCACCTCCATAATTGAGAAACATATCCTTATTCCACTAAGGATAATTTTGACCGCTGTCCAGTGATCTACTCCTAGATCACTATTGTACTCCCTTGCCAAAATCAGTGTAGGGTATACAATAGATCTAATACACAGCATGGCATATTTTATAGAACCTATGGCCAAGGCATAAGGATGACTTTCATTCTCTTTCTATCTTCTGCCGTGGTCGGGCTTTGAGTCTTACTCAGTTTCACACCTGTAACATAGGCAAGAACTCTTTATTTGACTATTCCATTTTGAACTAATTCAAAATCTTGTCAAGGTATGTACTCATTGAAAAACTTATCAAGCGTCTTGATCTATCTCTATAGATGTTGATGCTCAATATGTAAGCAGCTTCACCAAGGTCTTTATTTTAAAAACTCCTTTCAAACACTCCTTTATGCTTTGCAGAATAGTTCTACATTATCTCCGATCAACAATATGTCATTCGCATATACTTATCAGAAATGTTGTAGTGCTCCCACTCACTTTCTTGTAAATACAGGCTTCACCGCAAGTCTATATAAAACTATATGCTTTGATCAACTTATCAAAGCGTACATTCCAACTCCGAGATGCTTGCACCAGTCCATAGATGGATCGCTGGAGTTTGCATATTTTGTTAGCACCTTTAGGATTGAGAAAACTTTCTTGTTGCGTTATATACAACTCTTCTTTTATAAATCCATTAAGGAATGTAGTTTTGTTTATCCATTTGCCAGATTTCATAAAATGTGGCAATTGCTAACATGATTTGGACAGACTTAAGCATAGATACGATGAGAAACTCTCATCATAGTCAACACCTTGAACTTGTCGAAAACCTTTTGCGACAATTCTAGCTTTGTAGATAGTAGCACTACTATCAACGTCTGTCTTCCTCTTGAAGATCCATTTAATCTCAATGGCTCGCCGATCTTTGGGCAAGTCAATCAAAGTCCATACTTTGTTCTTTTACATGGATCTCATCCCAGATTTCATGGCCTCAATCCATTTCGCGGAATCTGGGCTCATCATCGCTTCCTCATAGTTCGTAGGTTCGTCATGGTCAAGTAACATGACCTCCAGAACAGGATTACCGTACCACTCTGGTGAGGATCTCACTCTGGTTTACCTACGAGGTTCGGTAGTAACTTGAGCTGAAGTTACATGATCATCATCATTAGCTTCCTCACTAATTGGTGTAGTAGTCACAGGAACAGATTTCTGTGATGAACTACTTTCCAATAAGGGAGCAGGTACAGTTACCTCATCAAGTTCTACTTTCCTCCCACTCACTTCTTTCGAGAGAAACTCCTTCTCTAGTAAGGATCCATTCTCAGCAATGAGTATCTTGCCTTCGGATCTGTGATAGAAGGTGTACCCAACATTTTATTTTGGGTATCCTATGAAGATGCACTTCTCCAATTTGGGTTTGAGCTTATCAGGTTGAAACTTTTTCACATAAGCATTGCAACCTCAAACTTTAAGAAACGACAACTTTGGTTTCTTGCCAAACCACAGTTCATATGGTGTCATCTCAACGGATTTAGATGTTGCCCCTTTTTTAATGTGAATGCAGCTGTCTCTAATGCATAACCCCAAAACGATAGTGGTAAATCGGTAAGAGACATCATAGATCGCACTATATCAAATAAAGTACGGTTATGACGTTCAGACACACCATTACGCTGTGGTGTTCCAGGTGGCATGAGTTTGTGAAACTATTCCACATTGTTTTAATTTAAGGCCAAACTCGTAACTCAAATATTTGTACTTCTGCGATCATATCGTAGAAACTTTTATTTTTTTTATGATGATTCTCCACTTCACTCTGAAATTCTTTGAACTTTTCAAATGTTTCAAACTTGTGTTTCATCAAGTACATATACTCATATCTGCTCAAATCATCTGTGAAGATCAGAAAATAATGTTACCTGCCGCGAGCCTCAATATTCATCGGACCACATACATCAGTATGTATGATTTCCAACAAATCTGTTGCTCGCTCCATTGTTCCGAAGAACGTAGTCTTAGTCATCTTGCCCATGAGGCATGGTTCGCAAGCATCAACTGATTCATAATCAAGTGATTCCAAAAGCCCATCAGCATGGATTTTCTTCATGCGCTTTACACCAATATAACGTAAATGGCAGTGCCACAAATAAGTTGCACTATCATTATTAACTTTGCATCTTTTGGCTTCAATATTATGAAAATGTGTATCACCACGATCGAGATCCAACAAACCATTTTCATTGGGTTTATGACCATAGAAGGTTTTATTCATGTAAACAGAACAACAATTATTCTCTAACTTACATGAATAACCGTATTGCAATAAACATGATCCAATCATATTCATGCTCAATGCAAACACTAAATAACATTTATTTTAGGTTTAACACTAATCCCGAAAGTATAGGGAGTGTGCGATGATGATCATATCAATCTTGGAACCATTTCCAATACACATCGTCACTTCACCCTTAACTAGTCTCTGTTCATTCTGCAACTCCTGTTTCGAGTTACTATTCTTAGCAACTGAACTAGTATCAAATACTGAGGGGTTGCTATAAACACTAGTAAAGTACACATCAATAACATGTATATCAAATATACCTATGTTCACTTTGCCATCCTTCTTATCCGCCAATTACTTGGGGTAGTTCCGCTTCCAGTGACCAGTCCCGTTGTAGTAGAAGTACTCAGTTTCAGGCTTAGGTCCAGACTTGGGTTTTTTCACTTGAGCAGCAACTTGCTTGCCATTCTTTTTGAAGTTCCCCTTTCTTCCCATTGTCCCTTTACTTGAAACTAGTGGTTTTGTTTACCATCAACACTTGATGCTTTTCTTGATTTCTACCTTCATCGATTTCAGCATCACAAAGAGCTTGGGAATCATTTCCGTTATCCCTTGCATATTATAGTTCATCATGAAGTTCTACTAACTTGGTGATGGTGACTAGAGAATTCTGTCAATCACTATTTTATTTGGAAGATTAACTCCCACTTGATTCAAGCGATTGTAGTACCCAGACAATCTGAGCACATGCTCACTACTTGAGCTATTCTCCTCCATCTTTTAGCTATAGAACTTGTTGGAGACTTCATATCTCTCAACTCGGGTATTTGCTTGAAATATTAACTTCAACTCCTGGAACATCTCATATGGTCCATGACGTTCAAAACGTCTTTGAAGTCCCGATTCTAAGCCGTTTAAGCATGGTGCACTAAAATATCAAGTAGTCATCATATTGAGCTAGCCAAACGTTCATAACATCTGCATCTGCTCCTACAATAGGTTTGTCACCTAGCGGTGGATCAAGGACATAATTCTTCTATGCAACAATGAGGATAAACCTCAGATCACGGATCCAATCCGCATCATTGCTACTAACATCTTTCAACTTAGTTTTCTCTAGGAACATATCAAAAATAAAACAGGGGAGCTAAACGCGAGCTATTGATCTACAACATAGATATGATAATACTACCAGGACTAAGTTCATGATAAATTTAAGTTCAATTAATCATATTACTTAAGAACTCCCACTTAGATAGACATCCCTCTAATCCTCTAAGTGATCACGTGATCCATATCAACTAAACCATGTCCGATCATCACGTGAGATGGAGTAGTTTCAATGGTGAACATCACTATGTTGATCATATCTACTATATGATTCATGCTCGACCTTTCGGTCTCAATGTTCCGAGGCCATCACTACTAGGGAAAAGGCTAGCAGCAGCGCGTGTTTTAGGCGTATCAGTAGCGCGGGGACCGGCGCTACTAATAAGGCGCTACAGCTAACACGTAGCAGTAGCGCATGCTCACCAGCGCTACTGCTACACAAGTGTAGCAGCAGCGCGCTTAATGGAAGCTCGCTACTGCTAATAGCTATAGCGCGCTTCTCCTGTGAGCGCTACTGCTACTACCGCGCTGCTGCTAACTTTTCTCCACTCGCTACTGCTAATTTTAGTAGTTTTTTGTTTTTTTCGGCATATTTGTTTTGTATTTGAACAGGCTTTATAGAAGAATCTTTAGCACATACAAATATCATCATGATACACATACAAATGCCTGCGAGACCACAAATGTAATCATAGCATATACATACAAATAGTCTCATCATAATCATCATCCAACACAAAGTGGTATCTTGTCATCATCTCGAAAATAACGATACATGCAAGTCTCGAATACTTGCAACTACAACGTCATCCATCTAAACAAAGGTATACGCCAGAAGAGCTATCACTATGAGTGAGAGCAAAACTATGCAGTACATGAGGTGGCGGTTACGAGTCCTCTCTCACGCTAGCATGAACCTCAAGTAACTAGCTTCTCCTTCTTGTCTGCTTTTGAAGCCTTTATGGCAGGCGCCCGAGAACCCATTGACTTGCGCCTAACACTCATGCCACTCGTTATACACCCCCAGAACCTTCCCTTTGTACACGACATAGCACTTCCATCTCGCCATCAAGAAACTAGGTACCTGTTAGAGATGCATGTTCATGAAGAGGATGTACAATCATATATATGCAACAAAATATACTAGAGGAACACCGAAAAAGAAAGGGTTAGCAACTAGATGCAACATATAGTACACAAATTAATTAACTAGAGGTACGCAGGTCATCGTACGCAAACTAACAAAGTAGCGTTACACAAGTTCGGCAGGGACCGTGGACATCACAAAGTTTCATCGCTACAAAAAGTATACAAGTTCAACCGACACATATCATCATCATCGTCATCATAAATCACTAGAAGTTCCATCCTTCCATATCATCGAGGATGGATCCTAGCTTCTTGAACGGCGTGAGGTCTAGACGTTGCATGCCTATGCGAGTTCGGACGTCAGCTCGCGATATAGGGCCGTGGTGGAACATCCCCTTCTCATCGACGACTTCTTTCATGATGATCATTGCAATGTCGCTTTGGATGCGAAAGAAGTCATCTCTAAGTTTATAATCCGCTTCTCCATGAGATTCTAGCCACTTGTGGATATGATCATCATTTCTGCTTCTCATGCGAAGCTTTTGGTGATCCGTGTTGAACTGAATCATGAGATGGACGATGTAGAATCCATAATTCTTGCTTGGTTTTGGGACATGGATGCAGGAGAAGTTAGTTTTATGCGCGACACCCTTCTTATTGTTCCTTTGTTTCCTGATCTGCATGTGGCCACCTCTAATGCTGAAGCCTTGGAGAGCATCATCTAGAATATTCATTATGTGGGTGTAGTCTTTTTTCTTGTAGTCTCTGGAAGGGTCAAAATACATGGCGTGGGAGACTTGCGGGTAAAGAACGATAAGGACGACGCGCCCGTTGCTGCGGGGAAAAGACACCTCAAATTATTCCCCATATGAGAGAGAAGGAATGATTGAAATGTACGAAAGGGTTGTCCAGAACTGACTTACTTTGGATGATAAGGCACGAGGACAATTTTCCGGTCCTTATTCTGTACCATGAAGTTTTGGAGGTACTCCCTAGCAGTTTCACGCTCAAAGTCGCCAAGACTCAAGAAAGACTCGTGCATGTAGTACGGATCCGCCACACAGATTTGCGAGACTTCTTCACTCTTCATGACGGAGCTCATATGTAGCGTAAAAAGGCGGACGATTGTAAAATCGAGCCGCCTTGTCAGAAACATCTCAAAGATATGGTCAAACCGTAGGAAGAACACCTCCGCGGGCCGTGTCTCGACGTAGCACTTCCCCTCAGGAACACGAGCCGCGTATGTCGGATATCCTGGATCCTTTGAGGCTAGTAGGCTTTTCTCGGTCGACAACACATGGTCGTGCAGTCTCCTGAGATCCCCTGATAGTGCCTCTAACAGTTTCGGCGGTAGCATCGGCTCGCCCGTGAGATGGAACATGGCCGCACCTTTCACGGGTACACGCTCTCCAGAATGCATCGTCTAGCTGCTTTGTGCTCTGGCTTGTTTGGAGGCAGTTATCTTCCCCGATCTCTTCCTCTCCTTTTTCTTGGGCACACCTTCTAGACCCTTCCTTAACCCCTGCCCCAGGGTTCTCAGGCTAAGCACTATACGACCCCCGGCTAGTTGAGCCTGTGTTGAGGCGACATCTTCAGGCGTGTCCTGTGAGGAATTCATCAAGAGATACTTTTTGCAATCCTTCCAACGACCTTCCTGCCCGGGCATATCATCCATATCCTCATTAGCATGCTGATAGCCCGATTCGTCATATGGTTGACTCATCATATCTATGTCATAGTCATACGCGTTTGTATTGAGGAAACCCATAGGGTCAACCTCCGTCTCATCATCCATTCTCTGTTCTACAGGACCGATTACATTAGCCACTACTATTGCACCCCCTTCATCACGTCGTCCACCGCTCTCACTCGGCACTACATGAGCTGGTAATTGCGTAGGCGGGATGGTGGTCTCCGCACATGCTTGTTGATGTGTGGTTATTGGTGTGCTCTCAGCCGGCTCCAGACGAATAAGATTCTTCGGCCATAGCAACACCCAACCCTTGCAGCTTCCAATCCGTGGCGGGGTCTCGTCGTCCTCTCCCACATGCTGTACTGGAGGAGGCAATGCCTCGTGCCCCGATTTCACACTGGACAAGCTAACCCTGAAGTGCCCAGCGGGGATCGGCTGGTTGTGGAACGTGGGTTTCAAGGGGTTCAATATCATCCCCTTTCCCACGTCGACCTTCTGGCCTTTTATCAAGTAGAGTATGGTGCACGGGGTTTCTTCGCCCTACAAACACATATGTCTGTGGCGTAAAACATCCGAAAGGCAACGAAAATGGAATATTCTATATATATATATATGTTGGTGCGACATGTAATTACCGTGATGGCGTTGAGCTCAGCCAAAGACGAAGGCCCACCTAGCGCGCCAGAGACTGAGGACGGGCTACTATGAGTGGGAGCGATCACGAGAGGAGGCCCGGTTGCGTGAGCAAGTGATGGTGCGGTGTTGTTGTTGTTCATGGAGTTGCTCCCGACGAAACTGGGCATCGGGAAATCATGTACCGTCTTGTCTGGATTTTCCTTCGTCCAGTTGATGATAGCTGGAACCAAGTTAGTAGCAAAATCATTTCTGCAGGCAGTTACAGCTGCATTGACTACCTGCTGTAGCAACTCATTTTTCTCCTTGGCTGTTTTTTCCGCGTCCTCAGCTGCTTTTTTCTCGACCACAAGCTTCACCTTCACGTTGATGTCCGCCTGACTAAACTTCTTTTTCTGCTTCTTGGCCTCCGAGCCCTCGTTGTAAAACACCTTCCACGTGGCGCCGTCTCCAGCGCCATGCACATGACCATATTGCGGCCGCTGGCCCAAAGGGAGTCCCTTAAGTTCGTTCAAGGCCCGGTTGAGAGGGGTGTCCCACTTGGGCCTCGTCGGAGAAGTAGGGCTTTCGGCTGCAAGCTGGTGATCCTTCTCCAGTAGTCTAATCAATTTCCTCGTGATCTGGTCCGTGTAAAAAACCTTTTTCTCCTTGTCCCACTTGTAGCGGGCCCTGATGAAGTCATGCTCCAAGGGGTTGGTGAACTTCGCGAAGGGGTCTGGGGAGACCCGTGGCTTCATGTTCCGCGTCCTCCTTATCCCATATGGGCCTTTTACCGAGGTAGCCACGACTTCCGAGGCGATGCTTCCCCGTGTTCCTTTGCTGAAGGCTCTTGAATTTTGCAGCCTTAGCCTTGGCTGCCTCGGTAGCACAAGTGTCCTTGAACTTTTCGAACTCCTCTTCCGTAAGTGTCGGATTTTCCTCCAGAATCTTGGACAGGGGTTCCTCAGCCTCAATAGCTCGTTTCACCCTCCCTTTCTAGGAGGCCAAATCATTGCTAAACATGCCCATGGCGTGATTGTTAATCTTTTTCATCTTCGGATCATCCCACGGTTGTTCTATGTTATCATCCCGGTCGGGGAACTTGAATCTCTTGTGCAACTTCGTTAGGAGCAACTGCGTTAAATGTTCTTTACTCCTTAAGTCATCGTCGTTGATGCTTGCGCATTCCCGTAGGATGCATCCTACTTGGTTCCCATAGCACTTGCGAGGTTCTTCCGGCTCTAATGGCTCAAACTTGCCAGGTGCCATCTTTGTGATCAAAAGTCGTCCAATCCCTAGTTTGTTAGGTTTTCGTATCCTCTGCTTCTTATGCTTCCTCTTTTCGGTAGCGGCATCGGCGCCGGTACCTTCCCCGCCGATATCTTCCCCGCCGGTACCTTCATCGAGGCCAACCTGTAAAGCTTGCTTAGCAGTCAAATAGTCAAGGTACTCTTGTTCACCCTCATAATCCATCTCGTCTGCATCTTGGTCAGAAGGCCCAGTTTCTTCGTTGTTCGACATGTTTCCTATGATTAAGGGTCCTCGTTTATTTCTAAAAGTATGAATAAATGAGAAATGACATAAAAAAGAAATCTATGTGCCAGCACTCGATATGCCAACTATGTAGCACAAATCATGCCTTTATTCACGGCAAATTTCGGCATGACCTTTGCTAAAAAATGGACATATCGAGCATCTGAAATTCATCGGAACGGAAATGAATCAACATTCCAGCATAACATAGGCCACTCGAATCATTTACCAAAATTGAACCAAAACATCACATGTCCAAATGACATGTTCAAATTCCAAACATGACATGTCCAAAACATGACATATCCACATATCACATGTCCAGTTCAAATTTGCATATAAATTTAGCCTACCTAAATTTGCTTTAACAAGGGATGTTGATTTGGACAATTTCTTAAATGCTGCCTTTTGTTTTAACTACAATTGCTTAACCCTAAATTTCTGTCCTATTTTAAAACCTAGCTAAATTCATAATTAAATAGATAACCTAATTAACCTACTGCCCTAACTAAGACCTAAGTAAATTAACCGAAGAACCCTAACTAGCAGAGAGAGGGGGGGTTTACAGAGGGTGCAGGGGCGAGGAGGCAGGCCCGACGATGGCGAGGTTGGGAGGGGAGGAAGTAGAGGAGGGAGGCGAGGGCCCAGGGGTCGGGGGTGAGCGCCGGGGTCGGGGGCGAGGGCCGGGTCAGGGGCGAGCGCCGGGGCGCGGAGGTGCGACGAGGGAAGAGAGAGTGGGGATTTGGGGGGAAAGAGGCGGGATGAAGTAGGGAGAGTGAGAATTTTGGGTTAAGTGGACGTAGCAGTAGCGCGTTTAGACAAAACGCGCAGCTCCTACCTTCACTAGCTGTAGCGGTTTAGATAAAACGCGCTGCTACTACCTTCACTAGCTGTAGCGGTTTAGATAAAACGCGCTGCTACTACCTTCACTAGCTATAGCGGTTTTATAAGGAAATCGCTACTGCTAGCTTGACTGTAGCTGTTTTATAAGGAAATCGCTACTGCCAGTTTTCCTTTTTCTTTCCTTTATTTTCTCCCACTTTTATTTCCCGAGAGCAGTGAACGAAGGGAAGGCGATATATGTTGCATCATTTGACGGTTAAATATGTATACAAAATAGGAACATATATATTACATCATTGGACCCATGCATAATAATGGCTAAGTGTGTATAAAAAATAGGAACATATATGTATATATATATATATTACGTCATTTGACTGATAACATACGGTTCCTCAGCGCTGACGTTTTCACAGAAAGAGATGCACTCTTGTGTCACATAGCCCTGGACGATGCTTCCATCCGGACGGGACATGTTACGAATGAATCCTTTGATGATCCCATTCATCCTCTCAAATGGCATCATGTTGTGTAGGAATGACGGCCCCAGGTCAATTATGTCATCCACAATATGGACACACAGATGCACCATCACGTCAAAGAATGCGGGCGGGAAGTACATCTCAAGCTCATTCAGTATCACAACGATCTCTTCCTGTAGCCTTCGGAGCTGCTTCACACTGATCAACTTTCAAGAGATGACCTCGAAAAAGTTTCAGAGACCAATAAGCGTGTCACGGACGTGCTTGTACATTATCCCTCTAAGGGAAACATGTAGTATCTGCGTCATCATCACATGACAGTCATGGGACTTCATCCCGCTGAACCTTTTCTTGTCCGTGTCTAGATATCTGTTTATATTGCCACAGTAACCGAAACTAACTTTGAGTCTGGTAAGGCACTTAAAGAATTGATCGATCTCAGCCTGACTTAAGGTGAAGCAAGAAGAGGGGCAATAATCCTCTTTCTTTATTTTCTTGCCCTTCTTCTCTCGTGCCTCTGTCTCCGTCTCTGTCTCGTCTGATATTTTATGGGGCGGCATGTGCAGATCTTCCCTGATTTTCAAATCTTGCAAGTCTTTTCTTGCCTTCGGCCAATCCTTGGTCTTATCCGGCATGTTCATCAGTGTTGCGAGCAAGCTATCAAGGACATTCTTACAGATATGCATTTGATCAAGGCAATGAGGTGTATCGAGTTTGTGCCAGTACTCCAAGTCCCAGAACACAGACCTCGTCTTCCATACCTTCAGCAGCGGCTCCGGCGCCTTTCTCATCGTCTTTCCCAGCGTGGGGCACTCCTTCCAGTTTTTCAATAGCTCATTGATTTCGGCACCGCTCCGCTTACGTGGAGGTCCTCGATGCTCAGCGTGACCATTGAATAGATGTCCACGGTTTCTCCACGGGTCGTCCTGTTTGAGCCATCTTTGATGCCCCATGTACACGATTTTCCCAAGCCCGCCATCTTTCCTTGACATTAGCTGCTGAGACGTCGTATCATCCATGCACCGCGTGCATCCGCAATATCCATGGCACACCTGGCCTGCCACATATCCGTAACCGAGATAGTCCTGCACTGTCGTGATCAGCGCGGCTCTCATGTTGAAATACTCGCCTTTGCTGGCGTCCCATGTCTTGGCCGGTGTTTTCCATAACGTGTCTAACTCCTCTTGAAGTAGCCCCAGATACAAATTAATATTATTTCCTGGTTTTTTCGGCCCTTGAATAGGCATGCTCATGTGAATGTACTTCGATTTCATGCACAACTAGGGGGGAGGTTGTACATCAATACAAACACGGGCCATGTGCTATGGTTGGTGTTCTGGTTGCCAAACGGATTCATGCCATCGGTACATGCGCCGAGCATGATGTTCCTTGCATCACATTCAAAATACTGATAGAAGATGTTCAACGCTCTCCACTGGCTTCCATCCTTGACGTGTCTCAGCTTCGGATCATCTCCATCGTCGGGCTTCATCCTCTCCGCGTGCCAGCGCATTAGCTTTGCTTCTTTGGGATCTACAAAATACCTCTGGAGACGGAGAGTGATCGGTAAGTACCATACCATTTTCTGGGGACATTTCTTCTCGGCCTTCTTGTATCGAGAAGCATTGCACACCGGACAGCTTGTTTTTTCCGCGTGCTTCTTCCGATAAATTATGCAATCGTTAATGCATGCATGGTATCTAACATGTGGCAGATCAAGAGGGCACACGATCTTCTTGGCCTCATCAACACTACTAGGACATAGATTACCCACGGGAAGAACATCCTTTAGGTACTTGAGATGCTCATCGAGGCTAGTGTCGGTCCATTTGTTTTTAGCCTTCGTCTTCAGGAGTTGGAGCGTGAAACTCAAGCGGGTCACCTCAGGATTGCAACCATCATACAATGGAGTGTTCGAGTCTACCACCAGTTGCTCCAGCTTAGCCTCCTCTCTAGAAGCAACTCTCTCAGTACTCGTCTCCTTGCGAAGCAATGCTTGAACATGAGGGTCGCGCATGATTGAACTTAGTACCGACGAACTCTGCTGCGTGGAGTCCATGTCGTTCTCTCCGCCGCCATGTCCGGCCCCTTCTCCGCCGCCATGTCTGGCCCTTTCTCCGCCGCCATGACCGGCCTCTTCCCCGCCGCCATTATCGATCATCTCTTCATCTTGCTCCGCGTCATCATTGCCTGCCCCGTCGGCATCCTCAACATCATCATCCTCATCTTCAATTATCCAGCGAGTATAGCCATCCATGAAAACAGTCATGAGCAGGTGCGCTTCGACACGACCATCGTCATGGGGGTCGATCCAAACTATTCCTTTGCATTTTCGACACGGACATAAAACCTCTGTCCAGTTATTTTCTTTCATGTCCTGCACCGCCAACCGCAACCACCTGTCCACCATCGTTCCACTGACCATAGTCAACTCTGCATGGTAATAATAAACAAATTGATTATAAAAATGCGTGCATGCATCAAAGTCATACAAAAATTCGGCATGACCTTCCTTAAAAATAGGACATATATAGATCTAGAGTTTGCCCAGAATTCGCAGAAACGGAAATAAATCGACATTTCAGCAAAACATGCGCAACTCAAAAGCACAATTTGGCATCAACTCATGCCACACACACAATTTCCATAAACATATCACACACACATAAACATATTTCCATTTTGCAAAAGCATGAAATTTTAATCACCTATATCTTGAGATCGAGCACACGCTGGACATGATGATGTAGGGAGATCAAAAGTGCACAAAGCTCTTCTTGACAAAGATAGATCTAGTTAGGGGGCAAATAGGTCACTTAACTAAATGCTACATGTACCTAGCTACCTAATTTGGGAGGAGACAACTTCAACTAGTGGATGGGGAAGGAAAAAGAGAAATGAGATGCATTAATGGAGGTGGTGTAGTTAGGTAGGAGTAATGAAGAGAGAGAAAGGTAGGTAGAAGAGGGAGAGTAATGGGGGGGAAGTATTGAGGAAGAAGAAGAGAGAGAGTGGGAGAGGTAGGGGAAAGGGAGAGGAGGGCGAGGGGGAGGACTGAAAGTGCTAGTGATCGACTAGAGGGGGGTGAATAGGCGATTTTTAAGAAAGTCTTCAGAAACATGGCTGTTTTGAAGACAAATGACAGAAATAAACCTATTACCATGCAGCGGAAGCTGGACTACACTAAGCAAACCATAGTCAAGTATTCAATGAAGTGAAATCACAACAACTGATGGCAGCTAGGCAGTATGGATCAGGTAGGAAGATAGTACGAAGCCAATCAGAACAAGTAGTCACTCAGTGAAGACAAAAGATAATGCAATCATACAATGACTTCACAAGGACCAACAGTAAATAAAGAGATGGGCAGGATAGAACCAGTGACTCGTTGAAGACAATGATTTGTTGGACCAGTTCCAGTTGCTGTGACAACTGTACGTCTGGTTAGGGAGGCTGAGATTCAACTCAGAAGACCGTGTCTTCACCTTATTCCCCTTGAGCTAAGGACACCTAGTCCTCGCCCAATCACTCTGGTAAGTCTTCAAGGCAGACTTCCAAACCTTCACAGACTTTGTTCACCGGCTGGAGGATTCACAGTCCTCAAGTGTAATAAGTCTTCAGATCACACAGACAGGAAGACTTGAGTGATGCCTAACACTCTTTGGCTCTGGGTGTTTAGGGCTTTATCCTGGCAAGGAATTCTCTCTCAAAGGCTTCGAGGTGGGTTGCTCTCAAATGACAAAAGCCGTACACTATCTCTGAGCAGCCAACCGTTTATGGTTGTAGGGGGTGGGCTATTTATAGCCACTAGGCAACCCGACCTGATTTGTCCGAAATGACCCTGGGTCACTAAGGAACTGACACGTGTTCCAACGGTCAGATTTCAAACACACACGACAACTTTACTTGAGCTACAAGCAAAGCTGATTTATACAACTCTGAATAAGATTTGCTCTCATAGTCTTCACTCGAAGACATAGGATTTTGGTTAAGCATCACTTCAGTCATTCTGACTGGTTCTCTTGGACCCCACTTAACAGTACGGTGGTTCCTATGACTCAACAAAGAAGAAAAAGAACGACGAAACAACTAAGTCTTCGCGCTCCATAGTCTTCACGCGATGTCTTCTCTTGTCATAGTCTTCAATGTGAATGTCTTCACATACCACCTTTGACTTCAATGTCTTCATACATTTTTAGGCGTCATCTCTAGTAGGAAAAAAGAATCAATGAGGGACTTCTACCTGTGTTATCCTGCAATTCTCACAAACACATTAGTCCCTCAACCAGGTTTGTCGTCAATACTCCAAAACCAACTAGGGGTGGCACTAGATGCACTTACAATCTCCCCCTTTTTGGTGATTGATGACAAACTGTTTGAAGTTTTTAACGGGGAATAAAATATGTGAAATTGTAAAGGATAGGGTATTGTCTTCATAAGTTGCAAAGGCTCCCCCTGAAGATGTGCATATAAGTACTTTGCTCTTGGAATGCAAATGCACATGGCAGGTTGTACTTGTGGAGATCCTCTTCAACCTATGATGACAATTCATCATGCATGATATGATATAACAAAGATAATGACATGCATAATGGAAAATGGACGTTTGCAAAATGACCTAAGTGCGGAATTTATCATCGCACATGCGGAATTTATCATCACATCACAGAATAGCAAATAAGTAGCAGACGGCCATCGAGTTTAAGTGTTACAACTCAAGGAACCAAATGTATCGAAAAGCAAGAGTTGTAAACACTTGGCAAAAGTAGCAAAGGGTAAAGCAACCACCCATATGGACCCGCTTGAAGACTATCAACTCATATGCTTCTCCCCCTTTTGTCAGTAAGGACCAAAAAGGTTTGAAGACATAGAGCGCCTACTCGTTCCCATGAGGTGCAGGCGAGGCAGCAGGGTCGTCATTGAGGTCCGGTTGTGCAGAAGAACTTGGTGCAGTGTTGACACGCGCTGAAGTTGGAGGAGGTGAAGTGGCATCATCTTGGTCATCGATGACTCTGGCATTCACTATTGCAGCTGAGGACGAATAGTCAGAGTCTTCAAGTGAGTGAGTCCGACGCAAGTGAGCATTCCTAGGAGGAGTTGAGTCAAACTTGAACCACTCAGTGAAGCCATCGTCTTGCAGATCAGCTTCAGCACTAAGTAATGGCAAACTCTTCCACGACCTCCGACAGGTTTCATGAGTGATAAAGGCATTTTTGGTGGCAAGATTGCGAATGCGGTTGACATCCACCAAGAGGCTTTGCATCTGACGCTTAAGCAAGTCGTGATGTTTGTCCTGTTTCTGGTGTAGCGCGACGAGAAGCTCTCGGTCATTGAGAACACGAGATCGCCTCTGAGGCCTTTGCGCAATGGTGCTTCCAGTGGCGTCAGTTTGAGTGTGAGGGGCATGTGTGTTGCCAGCAAGGGGATAAATACGAGCAACTGCTGAACTCCTTCAATAGGCTGGTGAAGCTTTGGTGATCAACATTGTGAAAATAAATGGGATACTTAGCAGGCTCTGGGTAAATAGCTTCAACAGACATATCAACCTCTGGCAAGAATATAAGATGATTGCACGCAGACGGCTGATAGTTGAAGGCAGAGTGACACTTGATAAGATGCATGACCCATGGAGCATAGAATTTCAACCCAAAAATGTCGGAGCCAGATGCAGCCAACTGTCTGATGAAGAAGTCTTGAGCATTGAAGCTGATGCCATTGAAGATATAGAAAACCAAAGTCTTCACTGCTCCTTCAAGCTTCGCTGCCGATGAATGTCCTTTGGCAGGCCATAGAGTCTTTCTGATGATATGGTAAATGGTGTGAGGCAGGTACTCTAGGTCTTCAACAAAGAATTCAGACGAGTATTCAGCATCGTGAGACAGAGGCTTCATCATGCTCAACATTTGACTCATGTTGGGTTCTGGCTTCTGAAAGATACTTTCCAACGAATTTTGGTGTTGTTGACAACCTGGTTCATAGTATTCACCAGGAGTGGGCAGGCCTGTGAGCTCAATGATATCAAGAGCATTGGCTTCATGATGGACATTGCCTGTCATCCACTCAAGGACCCAAGTCTTTGGATCCCTGTTGTAGCCTCGAATGTGAAGAGTTGCATAGAACTGTAGCAGAAGCTCTTCATTCCAGTGTTCCTTATCTGTGACAAACTGCAGCAGTCCAGCATCTCTGAAGAAAGCCAACACTTCTTCAAGGCAGGGCAGACCATCTATAGCTTCAGAGTCGAGGCGCATATGTGGGAATATGCTCCCTTGATTGTATAGGACGCAGGAATAGTAGTTGTGCTGTTGGTGGCTCCAGAACCGATCTGATGAAATGCGAGGTTTTGTATAAGGGTTCTTGGTGCTGTTGAAGAAGGTGTTATGTGCCACGAAGCCATTCACATTGAAGACCCCAGGTGAAGTTGCAGTGCCTGGGAATCGTGGAAGTCTTGGCTTGGGCTTTTGGACTTGAGGTCTGTGCTCGACATGATATTCAAATTGTGGACCCACAGCAGGTGGAGGAACCAGAATGGGCCATCAGACCATAACAAGCTGACCACAGTCAAATGCCAGCTCAATTGTATGAGGTCTTGGAGGGGGAACAGGAGCATTGGCATTGTCATTGACATGAGCTTCAGGGGCCACATTTGCTTCAGGTGCTTGTACCTCAGGTGCAGTATTGGCTTCGGGTGCTGCAGTGGCGTCAGGCGCTTAGACTTCTGGCATCGCAGTAGCTTCAGGCGCTGCATTAGCTTCAGCCATGACAACGTCATTGGCTTCAGTGGTGATGTTGGTGGACGCCTCAGGATTGTTAACCTCCACTTCAGAAGCTGGAGGGTCGGACACGTTCTCCTCGAGAACAACATCTTGGTGGGACAGGGGTGTAGCAACTCTTTCAACTCTTGGTGCTTCTTCTTCATCAGTTGATGCAGCGGAACATCTTCAGCCATTTTGGCTTCAGACTCGGACACGTGCATAGTGGGAGTGACTTGGGGCCTTGGTCCTTTGCGAAGCCTGCATAATGTTGGCGACGCTTGCGGAGATGGAGTGTGCTGGGCCTCAAAGTCATCGTGATCTTGCACGGGTGAGGTGACTTGTGGTTGGGGAGAACTTTGGGTGTCTTGTCGTTGTGGGTGATCAGCCCATGATGCATCCTGAGCAGTTGGCGTCAGAGGACGACCAATGCTGATGAGTTCGCTGTGCGTGAGCACAGGCGATGATACCAATTGGTGCTCGATCTGAGGAAGGACTTCATCATCTTCAACATTGTCGTGAGGACCAATGTCTTCAGCTGCAGTTGGGTCAACAGCTGGATTGTCTTCAGCTTCAGGAGCCTTTGGAGAAGCAGGCTCATGAATTACTACTTGGTGTTCTGGATTTTCAGACGCACGACGAGCCACTGAGATTAGCTCGACCTCAAGGGGCTCTGTGGGAGCAGCCCGATCTCTCTTCTTGGTTTTTCGTTTCTTAGTTGGAGGAGCATCATCAGTGGTGCCCTTGGTTTTGCGCTTTCTGGCTTCAGCTTCAGCTGCCCTTGTTTTCTTCAGTTCTGAAGCCACTGTGGGGACCTTAGGCTTCGAGCCTGTCATACTGGCTGGGAAGACAATTGGATGTACTTCCTGCCTTGGTTCTCCGGGTTCTGCCATAGCTGGCTTCTTCTTCTTCTTGGCCGCCATTCTGGGGTCGATGCCTGGTCACCTCAAGGCCTTGCACTTTTCAGCTTCATTGTATCCTTGGACACATTTAGCAACAAGATCCTTCATGCGCTCACGAGAACCTTTGACTTCTTCGCGTTTGGTTCGAAATGCTTCCTTAAGCTCATGCATCATGGTATGGAAGTTCTGAATGTCTTCAACATTGAGCTTGGCCATATGCTTCTTGAACTGAGTCTTTTCATAATCTATATTATGCTTCAGCTCAACAATCTTCTGAGCTAGAGCCAGCTCAGCAGCAATGGCTCCGTAGAAGGCGACGCTGAGGCCAACGGAAGCTGAAGATCATCAAAGCTAACATTTGGGCTGTCAAACCACTCATCAATGAATGTGTTGATGATTTCAACATCAAAGAGAGGAAGGTCATTGAAGATTTCTGCCTCTTGCTTGCTCTTGATCAACTGCTCAAGAGCGTCATCACCAAGATCGTCATCGCTGGACAGATCAATGGCGTCATTCTCATTTCGCAGAACAGCAGCAGGGGTCAGTGCTTGGCTGGTGGGTTGCATGGGCATCTTCACTTTGGAGGGCTTGGAGATGCGTGATACATCTTCAGACTGCACACTGTGTTCAGGAGGTGCAGTGGACAGAGGCTTTGCCCGTGAGACCTTTGTTGCAGGGGCAGGCTTTGAAGCTTTAGGCTTCTTCAACTTCTTTGGCTTCGATGGTGCAGGCGCTTCGTCAGATTCAGCATCGTCTGCAGGTTGATCCACGACTGCCCCTTGAACCATAATATGAGTGATGAGACCTTCTAGGTTCTAGAAGGGCCCAACAAGATTGGGTTCAGCTTCGTGTGAGCCATCGGCACAAGGAGCAGAGGGACCTGGGTTGAAGTCTAAGCCCCGCGACTTCTTGTTTTCTTTGGCCGAGTTCCTGGAAAATTGAAGGTTGCGCTTGAACAGATTGTCGTCACGACACCATAGCAATGACGATGGGTCTGCATCTGCAGGCTGTGGTCCACGGACCATACAAGGATAGAAGCCTTGTTCAATGGCTTCAGCTCTGGACCTGGGTTGAAGATTTTTGTATAGGATGTCTCCCCACGGTCGCTTGATGGCATTCTTCTCAGCATAATCCTGGGTCACGAACCTGTACTTGAACCATTGTTCTGCCCAATATCTTCGAATCCACTGGATTCGAGTTTTCCGCTGATTGTAGTCCTCCTCTGGATCTGTCTTGTACAGCTCATAGAGGCCAGGACGCAAATCTCTTGAGGTGTTGCCACGACGCTGTCTGCCATCCTTCCTTGCAGATTTTTCTAGTGCCATGAAGTTTAAACTAACAGGCTTCAAAACTGTCAAAGTCTTCCGTCTACTGGCCAGACAAGAACTGGCTTCAGGAGAATTTATATGATGCTGTAAGAATTCTGCAAATGAATGCAGACTATGAGAACCAAGGGATTCTCCCACGGACATGTACATGTGACAGCATTAAGGTGCGAGGGAAGGGGAAGAGGTCATATGCATTCTCAGAAGATTTTGAAGATAAATCAGTTTAGAAGACATTGACCTCATAGTGCGAAGACATTCACTCATAGATAGAGAGTTGGTTCCAGATTTGTACGAATCCATGAATAAGTACAAGTGAGGAATCTAACTACTTTGTCAAGCATAAGTGAATATACTAGGAATATTATGAGATGCAGTATGAAATAGATCCAACTTGTGTGAACATAAACTGCTTGTGGTAGAAAAGGATGAATCTATCGGATCAAAGAGACTGTAAAAAGGAGGTTTTATTTACCACACGAGGAACTGCTAGACGGAGTGGGAGAGGAGGCCGAGCAGTTCGATCTTCTGTGCCCTAACTTGGCGACGGAGGACACCTACGGCGACGGCGGAGAAGACGACGTACGCGGCTGGCGTGAGGACGGCGTCGGTGAGATTGCGGCAGCTAAGCGCTTCGTCGCTGGCGTCGTCGAGGGCTAGCGGTGGCGCTAGGGTTTGTGCGAGAGTGGGAGAAAGGATAATGACTGTGGTGAGGCGTGTATTTATAGGGACAGGGACGGCACAGTGTTATTACACAGGTGCCCCTGGCGGTTCACATCTGAAGGACACGTGGCTATCATGCAACACATCGGAGGTTGTTCCACGTTCCCACGCATGCCTGGATTATCGGGTGGTCGTTCCCACTTCTCCGGGTTTCAGGTGGAAGGTCTTAGCATTGAAAACGGATTAATGTTTGTCTCTATGTCTTCTGCTGACAAGGACGCAGAGAAGACATTTGACAATGTCAATAAAATGCATATGATTTGGATAGATAGACTTAGGAAAGAAGCATAGAGGGGTTAGGGTCCGATCACATTCACTTAGTTCAAAAGATTGAGCAAGAAGCCATAGCTATAAGTGAATGATGTAGAGGACAAAAACCAAATTAGTACGTTGAAGATAAACATGAGGTCATGTTAACATTGAAGACAAACAGAAAGTGAAGACTTTGCAAATGTAACGCCATGTGAGAAACACTTCTTAGGGAAGAATTTTGTGGTGGCGTTACCCACCGTATAGGAAGTATTAGACCCAGACACGGCGCACAACTTTCGTGGCGCTCTGAAGTCAAGTTCCACGTTAATGTATTCACACTTAGAATGCAAGTCTTCATTGATTGAAGACATACGTTACTTTGTGTGTTGCACATCTAAGTCATCAACATGAACAAGTGTTAGGAAGTGTGCCTGATCACAGGACATTTGAGGATTCCAAGATATTTAGCTCACACCATCACTTGCAAAACCTCTTCTCATCCAAGGGCTTTGTGAAGATATCTATCAATTGCTCTTTAGTGTTGACGTGTATGATATCTATGTCTTCCTTCATAACATGATCTCTGAGAAAGTGATGACGAATTTCAATGTGCTTTGTCTTCGAGTGCTGAACTGGGTTGTTGGGAATCTTGATGGCACTCTCATTGTCGCAGTAGAGTGGCACTTGCTTCAGATGAATGGCATAATCTTTGAGTGTTTGCTTCATCCATAGAAGCTGAGCGTAGCAAGATCCAACATCAATGTATTCAGATTCAACAGTGGAGAGAGATACACAGTTCTGCTTCTTTGAAGACCAACATACAAGTGATCGTCCCAGAAAATGACATGTGCCTGATGTAGACTTGCGATCCACCTTGTCACCATCATAATCAACATCTGAGAATCCAACTAGATCAAACTCTGAGCCCTTTGGATATCATAATCCTAGTGTTGGGGTGTGAGCCAAATATCTAAGAATTCACTTCACAGCTAAGTGATCTGATTCCTTTGGTGCCGCTTGGAACCGGGCACACATGCAAACACTAAGCATGATAGCTGGCCTAGATGCACATAAATAAAGCAAATAACCAATCATGGAGCGGTATACCTTTTGATCGAACTCTTTACCATTGTCGTCGGGACCCAAATGGTGCTTGGCTGGCATTGGCGTCGTGTAGCCTTTGCACTCTTGCATTCCAAATTTCTTCAGGCAATCTTTGAGGTATTTCTCTTGAGATATGAAGATGACGTTGCGTTGCTGACGTATTTGAAGACCAAGGAAGAACTTCAGCTCACCCATCATGGACATCTGATATTGCTCTTGCATCATATATCCAAACTCTTCACTCTATTTCTGGTTAGTGCAGCCGAATATAATGTCATCCACATATATTTGGCACACAAATAGTTCACCATCATATGTCTTCGTGAAGAGAGTGGGGTCCAGGGAACCAGGTTTGAAGCCTTTGCTCTTCAGGAAGTCTTTGAGTGTGTCATACCAAGCTCGAGGGGCTTGTTTAAGGCCATACAGTTCCTTGTTGAGTTTGTAGACCATGTCAGGATGTTTTGGATCTTCAAAGCCAGGCGGTTGTGCAACATACACTTCTTCTTCAATCTTGCCATTGAGAAAAGCACTCTTCACATCCATTTGATACAGAAGAATGTTATGATTATTTGCATAGGCCAGCAGTATGCGTATAGCTTCAAGCCTAGCCACAGGAGCAAATGTTTCATCAAAGTCAATTCCTTCAACTTGAGTGTATCCTTGAGCAACGAGATGAGATTTGATTCTGACAACTTGACCATGCTCATCTTGCTTGTTGCGATATATCCATTTAGTGCCTATTATATTACGCTTACGAGGATCAGGTTGCTTAACCAGTTCCCGTACATTATTCAGCTCAAACTGTTGAAGCTCTTCTTGCATAGCTTGAATCCATTCAGGTTCCATGAAAGCTTCATCAACTTTCTTGGGTTCAGATATTGAGACAAATGCGAAGTTCCCATAGAAATTTGCTAGCTGTGTTGCCCTTGAACGAGTGAGTGGACCTGGTGCATTGATGCTATCAATTATTCTCTCAATGTGTACTTCATTTGCAACACGAGGATGAACAGGATGAAGATTTTGCTCTTGCTGATCATTGTCATTGTTAGAAGGATTGTCGTCAGGCTGAGCATTGTCTTCAGGTTGATCTGGTGCAGAGATGATGAGTTCCTCTTCAGGCTGAGCTTCAGACGGTATGATTTCTCCAGTTCCCATTAGTTTGATGGTTTCACTGGATGGGGCTTCATCTAGCACATTTGGCAGGTGCTCTCTTTGCGAGCCATTAGTCTCATCGAACCGCACATCCACAGTTTCAACCACTTTATAGTTAAAGAGGTTGAAGACTCTATAGGAGTGTGAATCCTTTCCATATCCTAGCATAAAACCTTCATGTGCTTTCGGTGCAAATTTTGAAGTGTGATGTGGATCCTTGATCCAGCACCTGGCACCAAATACTCTGAAGTAACTGACATTTGGCTTCTTGCCAGTAAGGAGCTCATAGGATGTCATGTTCAGAAGCTTGTGAAGATAAACACAGTTGATGATATGTCATGCAGTATCAATGGCTTCAGGCTAGAACTTTCTTGGAGTCTCGTATTCATCGAGCATCGTCCGGGCCATCTCAATAAGTGTTCTGTTCTTACATTCCACGACGCCATTTTGCTACGGCGTGTACGGAGCTGAGAATTCATGAGTGATGCCTAAAGTATCAAGATAAGTGTCTAGGCCAGTGTTCTTGAATTCAGTGCCAGTCACTTCTGATGTGCTTGATCTTGACGCCATAGTTGTTCATGGCTCGATTGGCGAAGGGTCTGAAGACATCCTGCACTTCAGTCTTGTAAAGGATTATATGCACCCAAGTATATCTTGAATAATCATCAACAATGAAAAAGCCATAGAGACAAGCAGTAGTAGTAAGAGTTGAGTAGTGAGTGGGACCGAAGAGGTCCATGTGGAGCATATCGAAGGGTTGAGTCGTTGTCATGATTGTCTTCGAGGGATGCTTGGCCCTTGTCATCTTTCTTGCTTCACAAGCACCACAGAAGTGATCCTTCTTGAACTTGACGCCCTCGATGCCTATGACATGCTTCTTATTTGCAAGAGTGTGCAAGTTCCTCATGCCAGCATGCCCTAGCCTCCGATGCCAGAGCCAGCATTCAAAAGCTTTTGCTAGAAGACATACGTCAAGCTGTGGTCCTGCTGAGAAATCTACCACGTACAACTCATCTTTCCGATACCCTTCAAAGACTAGAGACTTGTCAGATTCCATTAGAACAAGGCAACGATATTTTCCAAATATCACAATCATGTTTAAATCGCAAAGCATTGAGACTGACCTTAAGTTGAAACCAAGGGATTCAACAAGCATTACTTTATCCATGTGTTGATCCCTCGAGATTGCAACTTGACCTAGACCCAATACCTTGCTTTTACCAGTATCAGCAAATATGATGTGACTCTTGTCAGATGGACGTAAAGTTGAGTCCATGAGAAGACTTCGTTTGCCAGTCATGTGATTAGTACACCCACTATCAATAATCCATTCCGAAGCAGCTGGTGTCATACCCTACAGTGTAGTTAGGGGGATAGGCTTCACAAAGAGAATTGTGAAGCATAAAAATTTGATGAGCAAGTGGATTATGAAAGCTTAGATCGAGGTTAGGATTGATAGGGCAAGTAGCAAGCGACTCAGGAACAAAATACATAATAAGACCATCTGGGCATTTGATCTTGCGCCCTACAAGATGTTTAAGGTCCCCAGCAATAGCTTCAGATGAATTTGATTTTCGGCTGGAAACCCTTCCCTGCAAAATAGAGTTAAGCTTTCTTATCCACACAGATCTTCAAGGGTGGCTTCGAAGCAATGAGTCTAAGTGCAGCATCTGAGAACTTTGGCTTTGGAGCCCTAGCAAAAAGTCTTGCAGGTGGACAATAGTACTCATAAGAATAAGCAGAGTAGTTCTTGGTCTTATGAACATGGCGGTTTGATGAAACCCGCTCATATTCATAGGCCTGAGTATGGTTTCCCTGCAAAACATTTGCATTAGTGCGACTCAGGTGAGTCCTTTGTCTATATGGAGCCTTTGGACCATATGAAGCCTGTGGTCTGGGGTTTGTCTTCTTCACTTGTGGTGTCATGATGACATTCACAGGAAGATTCTCCAACAACTTGTTCGGTACCCAGACTTTCTTCATAGGTGGCCCATTCCTGCAGTTAGTACCAATATACTTGGCAAACACTTCACCATTCTGATTCTTAAACAGTTTATAGTTTGCATCAAAGGATTCATCAATAACAATGGGATTTGCACAAGTGAAGCCAGATAGGGTGGATGGATCCACTGAAGGTTCCTTTGCAGCAACCCATGTGGTTTTGGGGTACTGCTCAGGTTTCCAGTAGGAGCCATCAGCACTCATTTTCCTTTCGAACCCAAAACCCTCTTTCCTAGGGTTTCGGTTCAGGATCTTCCTTTTGAGGACATCACATAGTGTATGATGCCTTTGAGACTTTTGTACATCCCTGTTCCAAGCAATGTCTTCAACCTAGCATTTTCATCAGCAATGGCAGTGGTATCCTCAGCAGAGGGGTTAGTTACCTCATCGACAGTTGAAGATATTGCAATAGTAGCAGCAGTAGAACATCCAGCAATAGAAGTAGCGTTGTCACGCTCAATGCATTTAAGACATGGAGGTTCAAATCCTTCCTGAGCGGAACTAATCTGTTTGGCGTGAAGTGACTCGTTTTCCTTTTGAAGATCTTCATGAGCCGCTCTCAATTTCTCAAGATCTTGCTTCCTTTGAAGATAATCATAGGAAAGCTTTTCATGAGTTTTTGAGAGCGTTTCATGACGACTTTCAAGTTCCTCATACTTAACATGAAGATTTTTTATGTCTTCAATTAAGGACTGAGATCGAGTCATTTCAGCGTCTAACAGGTCATCGCTTTTGTCTAACAGTTTTTGAATATGTTCCATAGCTTTCTATTGTTTAGTTGCAATTTTAGCAAGTGTTTTGTAGCTGGGTTTGGGACCACAATCAGAATCATCTTCACTGGATGTTTGATAGTGAGTAGTGCGTGAGTTTACCTTGGCACCACGTGCGATGAAGCAGTAGGTGGGAGCGGAGTAGTCCTTGTCATTTGCATCGGCGTCGGTGATGAAGAGATTGTATTCAGTGTTGAAGATGGACTTGGCAACGTATGCTGTAGCCAGACTTGCAATGCCAGAATCGGGCTCCTCCTCAGACTCCACGTCCGCCTCCTCAGAAGCAGACTCCTCCTCTGAATCGATTTCCTTGCCAACGAACGCATGAGCCTTGCCAGATGAGCTCTTCTTGTGAGATGAAGACTTTGAGGAAGACTTGGAAGAAGACTTTGAGTATTTCTTCTTCTTCTTCTTGTCGTCAGAATCATACTCCTTGCTCTTCTTCTTGTTGTTGTTCTCATTTTCCCATTGTGGACACTCAGAGATGTAGTGGCCAGGTTTCTTGCACTTGTGGCACGTTCTCTTCCTGTAGTCATGAGCAGAAGCTTCATCATTCCTTGAGCTTGATCGTGAAGACTTTCTGAAGCCTTTCTTCTTGGTGAATTTTTGGAACTTCTTCACAAGCATAGCAAGCTCCTTTCTAATGTCTTCAGGATCATCAGAACTGCTGTCAGATTCTTCTTCAGATGAAGAGTCAACATTTGCCTTCAGGGCACGATTTCGCCCATAGTTGGGACCATAGATGTCTCTTTTCTCAGAAAGCTAAAACTCATGTGTGTTGAGCCTCTCAAGTATGTCAGACGGATCGAGTGTCTTGAAGTCAGGATGTTCTTGAATCATCAGGGCTAGGGTGTCAAACGAGCTATCAAGTGATCTCAGGAGTGTCTTGACGACTTCATGCTTGGTGATCTCAGTAGCCCCAAGGGCTTGAAGTTCATTTGTGATGTCAGTGAGTCGATCAAACATGAGCTGAACATTCTCATTGTTGTTTCTCTTGAAGCGGTTGAAGAGGTTGCGAAGGACACTGATTCTTTGATCTCTCTGGGTTGAGACGCCTTCGTTGACCTTGGAGAGCCAGTCCCAGACTAGCTTAGATGTTTCCAAAGCACTCACACGGCCATACATGATGTTCTTGGTACTGGAGTCCAGTTGAATGAACTTCTTGACATCAACAACGGTGACACCTTCACCCGCCTTGGGAATGCCATTCTTGACGACATACCATAGGTCGACATCAATGGCTTCAAGATGCATGCGCATCTTATTCTTCCAGTAGGGATATTCAGTTCCATCGAAGACTGGGCACGCAGCGGAGACTTTGATTATCCCTGCAGTCGACATAGCTAAAACTCCAGGTGGTTAAACCGAATCACACAGAACAAGGGAGTACCTTGCTTTGATACCAATTGAAAGTGCTAGTGATCGACTAGAGGGGGGGTGAATACGCGATTTTTAAGAAAGTCTTCAGAACATGGGAGTTTTGAATACAAATGACAGAAATAAACCTATTACCATGCAGCGGAAGGTGGACTATATTAAGCAAACCATAGTCAAGTATTCAATGAAATGAAATCACAACAACTGATGGCAGCTAGGCAGTATGGATCAGGTAGGAAGATAGTATGAAGCCAATCAGAACAAGTAGTCACTCAGTGAAGACAAAAGATAATGCAATCATACAATGACTTCACAAGGACCTACAATAAATAAAGAGATGGGCAGGATAGAACCAGTGACTCATTGAGGACAATGATTTGTTGGACCAGTTCCAGTTGCTGTGACAACTGTACGTCTCGTTAGGGAGGCTGAGATTCAACTCAGAAGACCGTGTCTTCACCTTATTCCCCTTGAGCTAAGGACACCTAGTCCTCACCCAATCACTCTGGTAAGTCTTCAAGGCAGACTTCCAAACCTTCACAGACTTCGTTCATCGGTGATCCACAATGACTCTTGGATGCTCAGAATGCAACGCCTAACCGGCTGGAGGATTCACAGTCCTCAAGTGCAATATGTCTTCAGATGACACAGACAGGAAGACTTAAGTGATGCCTAACACTCCTTGGCTCTGGGTGTTTAGGGCTTTATCCTCGCAAGGGATACTCTCTCAAATGCTTCGAGGTGGGTTGCTCTCAAACGACAAAAGCCACACACTAACTCTGAGCAGCCAACCGTTTATGGTTGTAGGGGGTGGGCTATTTATAGCCACTAGGCAACCCGACCTGATTTGTCCGAAATGATCCTGGGTCACTAAGGAACTAACACATGTTCCAATGGTCAGATTTCAAACACACACGACAAATTTACTTGAGCTACAAGCAAAGCTGACTTATCCAACTCTGAATAAGATTTGCTCTCATAGTCTTCACTCGAAGACATAGGATTTTGGTTAAGCATCACTTTAGTCATTCTGACTGGTTCTCTTGGACCCCACTTAACAGTACGATGGTTCCTATGACTCAACAAATAAGAAAAAGAACGATGAAACAACTAAGTCTTCGCGCTCCATAGTCTTCACGCGATGTCTTCTCTTGTCATAGTCTTCAATGTGAATGTGTTCACATACCACCTTTGACTTCAATGTCTTCATACATTTTTAGGGGTCATCTCTGGTAGGAAAACCAAATCAATGAGGGACTTCTACCTGTGTTATCCTGCAATTCTCACAAACACATTAGTCCCTCAACCAGGTTTGTCGTCAATACTCCAAAACCAACTAGGGGTGGCACTAGATGCACCTACAAGGACGGGTGGGGAAAAGGTGGTGGGTGCGGATTAGCAGTAGCGCGGTACGTAAAACACGCTGCTGCTAAGAAAGTAGCAGAAGTGCGGTTTCGGTACAAGCGCTATTGCTAACCGGGACAAAAAGTGTGCCCGATTTGAAAATTAGCAGCAGCGACCTCAGAAAAACCGCGCTACTGCTACATCTATAGCAGTAGCGCGGCTCGCGGCACCGCGCTGCTGCTAAATGGAGTTGGGTGGGCACTATCGGTCGATATTTGTAGCAGCGCGGGTTACGCCGAGCGCACTACTACTAAGCACTTGTCAGTAGCGGGTTTTCCACACCCGCGCTACTGGTAATTAATTAGTAGCAGCGCTCCTTTTTGAGCTGCGCTACTGCTAAGATTCTGTGTATAGGGTTTTCCCTAGTAGTGCATATCTGTTATATGCTAGGCTCGTCAGGTTTAACCTGAGTATTCCGCGTGTGCAACTGTTTTGCACCCGTTGTATTTGAACGTAAAGCCTATCACATCCGATCATCACGTGGTGTCTTAGCACGAAGAACTTTCGCAACGGTGCATACTCAGGGAGAACACTTGTGCCTTGATAATTAGTGAGATATCATCTTATAAAGCTACCGTCGAACTAAGCAAAATAAGATGTATAAAAGATAAACATCACATGCAATCAAAATATGTGACATGATATGACCATCATCATCTTGTGCCTTTGATCTCCATCTCCAAAGCATCGTCATGATTTCCATCATCACCGGCATGACACCATGATCTCCATCATCTTGATCTATATCAATGTGTCGTCACATGGTCGTCTCCCCAACTATTGCTCTTGCAACTATTGCTATCGCATAGCGATAAAGTAAAGCAATTATTTGGCGCTTGCATCTTATGCAATAAAGAGACAACCATAAGGCTTCTGCCAGTTGCCGATAACTTCAACAAAACATGATCATCTTATACAACAACTTATATCTCATCACGTCTTGACCATATCACATCACAACATGCCCTGCAAAAACAAGTTAGACGTCCTCTCCTTTGTTGTTGCAAGTTTTACGTGGCTGCTACGGGCTGAGCAAGAACCGTTCTTACCTACGCATCAAAACCACAATGATAGTTTGTCAAGTTAGTGTTGTTTTAACCTTCTCAAGGACCGGGCGTAGCTACACTCGGTTCAACTAAAGTTGGAGAAACTAACACCCGCTAGTCACCTGTGTGCATAACACGGCGGTAAAACCAGTCTCGCGTAAGCGTATGCGTAATGTCGGTCCGGGCCGCTTCATCCAACAATACCGCCGACCCAAAGTGTGATATGCTGGTAAGCAGTATGACTTATATCGCCCATAACTCACTTGTGTTCTACTCGTGCATATTACATCAACGCATAAAACCTGGCTTGGATGCCACTGTTGGGGGACGTAGTAATTTCAAAAAAATTCCTACGCACACTCAAGATCATGGTGATGCATAGCAATGAGAGGGGAGAGTGTGTCCACGTACCCTCGTAGACCGAAAGCGGAAGCGTTAGCACAACGCAGTTGATGCAGTTGTACCTCTTCACGATCTGACCGATCAAGTACCGAACGCACGACACCTCCAAGTTCCGCACACGTTCAACTCGATGACGTCCCTCGAACTCCGATCCAGCCGAGTGTTGAGGCAGAGTTTCGTCAGCACGATGGCGTGGTGATGATGATGATGTTCTACCGATGCAGGGCTTCGCCTAAGCACCGCTACGATATGATCGAGGTGGATTGTGGTGGAGGGGGGCACCGCACATGGCTAAGAGATCAAGAGATCAATTGCTGTGTCTATGGGGTGCCCCTGGCCACGTATATAAAGGAGTGGAGGAGGGGAGGGGCCAGCCCTCTCTATGGCGCGCCCTAGGGGAGTCCTACTCCCATCGGGAGTAGGATTCCCCCTTTCCTAGTAGAACTAGGAGCCCTTCCAAGTAGTAGGAGTAGGAGAGAAGGAAAGGGAAAAGAGAAGAGAAGGAAGGAGGGGGCGCAGCCCTTCCCCCTAGTACAATTCGGACTGGGCCTTGGGGGGCACGCGGCCTGCCTCTCTCTCTTTCCCCTAAAGCCCAATAAGGCCCATACACTCCCCGGCGAATTCCTGTAACTCCCGTGTACTCCGATAAATACCCGAATCACTCGGAACCTTTCCGATGTCCGAATATAGTCGTCCAATATATCGATCTTTACGTCTCGACCATTTCGAGACTCCTCGTCATGTCCCCGATCTTATCCGGGACTCCGAACTACCTTAGGTACATCAAAACACATAAACTCATAATATAACCGTCATCGAACTTTAAGTGTGCGAACCCTACGGGTTCGAGAACAATGTAGACATGACCGAGACACGTTTCCGGTCAATAACCAATAGCGGAACCTGGATGCTCATATTGGCTCCCACATATTCTACGAAGATCTTTATCGGTCAAACCGCATAACAACATACGTTGTTCCCTTTGTCATCGGTATGTTACTTGCCCAAGATTCGATCGTCGGTATCTCAATACCTAGTTCAATCTCGTTACCGGCAAGTCTCTTTACTCGTTCCGTAATACATCATCCCGCAACTAACTCATTAGTTTCAATGCTTGCAAGGCTTATAGTGATGTGCATTACCGAGTGGGCCCAGAGATACCTCTCCGATAATCAGAGTGACAAATCCTAATCTCGAAATATGCCAACCCAACAAGTACCTTCGGAGACACCTGTCAAGCACCTTTATAATCACCAAGTTACGTTGTGACGTTTGGTGGCACACAAAGTGTTCCTCCGGTAAACAGGAGTTGCATAATCTCATAGTCATCGGAACATGTATAAGTCATGAAGAAAGCAATAGCAACAAACTAAACGATCAAATGCTAAGCTAATGGAATGGGTCAAGTCAATCAGATCATTCTCCTAATGATGTGATCCCTTTAATCAAATGACAACTTATGTCTATGGTTAGGAAACATAACCATCTTTGATCAACGAGCTAGTCAAGTAGAGGCATACTAGGAAACATAACCATGTTTGTCTATATATTCACACATGTATTATGTTTCCACTTAATACAATTCTAGCATGAATAATAAACATATATCATGTTATAAGGAAATAAATAATAACTTTATTATTGCCTCTAGGGCATATTTCCTTCAAAGAAGTGTGAAACGATCGCGGAAAGATTTGCCAGAAACAGTCCTCTCTCGGAGGGGGCTGTTTACGAGCAAGGGCAAAGTGTTCATTTTCACTATGTGAAAACATCATGAAAATGATACCAATGGAAAGATATCGATGAACAGAGAAAGTGAGCGCTGGAATCACCTCAATCGGAGTTACGCTTGCAAAGTTATGAGCGTTCGTTTGTTAGACAGAAAAATAAATAGAAACTGTCCATTTTTGCTGCTAACGGGTGAGCGTTCACAATATAAAGGATTCGGTGCCGGGCTGAAAAAGAGAAAAGGCATTCTGAGGAATACGTCTTTGTAATACTGAAAACATATTCTTAAGAGAAGAGATAGCGAAGTACGCTTTCAGTAACGGAAGACGCACTCACCCGAAGTGCGCTTCCACTTAATCCAGTCAGTGGGTGGGCCTGGTCAGCGCTTAGGCAATGATGGGTGGGGCCCGCTTCACCTCCTTCTCTCTCCTTGCGGTCTTCTTCTCGCCCGCAATACAGAGCACAGAGGCGGGCCGGCCGCCGGCCTGGCCGTCGCCTCGCTGCTCCAGTGGGCTGGCCGTCGAGGGCAAGAGAACGGCCGCTCACAGGCCTGCCCTGCGTGCACCACAACGCCCGTGCCATGGGCAGGCCGCGGCAATGGTTGGAGACAGAGGGCGGCGGGGCTCGGCGATTGGGGGCTCGGGTGGGGGAATGAGGTGGGCGGCGAGCTAGGGAGGGTCGTCGGGGAGTGGCGTGCTTGGTGGAGGTCTCAGACAGGGCAGGGGTCGGTCGGAGAGAGAGGTTGGGCGCGGAGGCCATGGGCGGACTCCGGCAGGGGATTCGGCCGGGAAGGGTGTGAGAGGGCTCCAGAGGGAGAGGGGAGGGGGCTGGCTTGCTCGGGGAGGGCTCGGGCTGGCTATTTATAGCCAGGCGAGGAGCACCGGGCCGGGCACCGCCGAACGAGTCTGGCCGCGGCTCTGGTCGTGCCCAGAGGTTACGGGAAGGCATGGGAAGCCAACGAGGGGGGAGTGGACGAGTGCCAGAGGGTCACGGAGACGAGCAGCGCTCAGAGACGAGAGGAGGAAGAGGACAGAAGCGAGGAAGGCGACGATGGCCACAGAGCTCAATATTCGGTCATTGGAATGGCTCATCGGAGAAGAAAACAGAGGGGGCCAGAGGTCCAGAGGGAAGAGGACGTCGAGGGGGAACTATAGGACATTAATGAGGAGGCCAGAGCCGGCCGGAGCAGCGCTGCCGATGAGAAAAGTGTGTAGACCATTGTTTTGGCTGGCTGCTCTTGTGGTCACCACGGACAAGGCGCGCTCTGGGTTCTTTAATGATGCCAGCTCATGTCTATAGCGTAGTTCATCCAAGATAGTGTATTACCACGATAAAGAAATGGGCAAAGACAAAGGGAGATGAGTAAACTAAGCTTCACAAGTTTGCTGTTGCAAACTTGGCCACATTCTAGAGATAAAACCAGAGAGGTTAAAAGGTAAAATTGATGTCTGGAAGTCTTAGAGTAGCAAGGACTGTGGTCCTGGGAATTATGAGGTCATTAGGACAAAGATTTAACATAGTTGCAGTGCAACTACCGAATCTGGTCCAGAAACCAAATGATGAATAAGCACTCACTAGGAGTGATGGATTAAGCTAAAACTTGGCAAAGCTTGATGATTTGTACATACCATGATGCTGTAAAACTTTCATACCAAATGGACTTTCTAAACTAGTACTTCCTTCACAGCTATTATTTCTGCCCAGAAACTTGAGAAAAATCCTCAGGGCAAATGGCTAGGTGAAATGAGCCAAGATTCTGTGGAGATAGGTTATATTGGTAGGATAATACTTGGGAAAATTTTCAGCCGTAATGGAGCAAGATAAAATATACTTGATTCACAAATGAAAAATTTGGATAGAATCAAAGAATTACTCCTGTGCTCACATAGTTCAATGGAATGATATAAAGTTTGTAGGAGGGTGATGATATGATCATTAGAGACTTCTGGAAAAGTTTCATCTCATTTTGATCATCTATGAAGGTACTTCCTTCACAGACAAGCAATCTGAACAAAAACTTGAGAAAATTGCCAATGAATATTGGATAGATGGATTGAGCAGATTTTTGGTATCAGAGGTGAATTATCAATGTTAATCACTCTAAAACATTTCAGCTCCAATGGATCAAGGGTTCAAGCACTTCCCTTGCAAACATTTCAAACATGGAAGAAACTTGCATTGGATCATGTGCTCAATTTATGGTCTTTGAAGCATGGGTTTGGATGGAAATGGTGAAGATATAGCAAGTACAAGCTCCACACATTATTTGGGAATTTTTCTTTCTACAAAAATGGTAGCTCCTTTGGAAAATGGCAAAAATGCAATATTGGCTTAAAATAGGAGAATGCAATTTCCCTTATTTAAAAGTGCCCAATATTTTTGCCAGAGCTAAGATTAGGCACAAATATCATCTCCACAAATTTTCATGAATTTAGGAGATGACTAGCTATGCCTTTGGATTTTATTCCTCAAAAATACAAGAAAAGGAATAAATCACAAATGAAAAATATTGCATAGGACTTAGCAATATTTTTGCATATCCAGGGTTTAGAAAGGTAGGAGGGTCTCTAGGAACAATTGGGATGATCAACAGATCAAGGAAAATGATGGTTCCTTTGCAAGCACAAAGGAAATATTCAAATTTCAAAAAAATGGAATTATGGTTTTGATGGATTTGAGATGATGCAGATGAGGTCTTGCCCAGTAAAAAAACATGAGCAAGGTTTTGAAATGGTTGAAAATGGGAAGAATTCTCAGAGTCATCCAGCAAACTCGGGAGAAAATTTGAAAAATGATTGCCAGGAAGGAATAACAGCACAAAAATTGATACCCCAATTTTGGGGCTGGTACAACTCTTCCCCCCTTAAAGAGAATCTCGTCCTCGAGATTCCTAAGGTTACAACAATAATGAAAAGAAAACCACTCCGGTGAAAAACCTCTGGGTTAATTTTAACCCTTTGGTCAGATACATACGAGTTGGGATACCGAGAATTGGTACACTCTGGGGGAGATATGGGCACAACAGGGTTACCTCCACGGCTTGGGGCACTCGAGATCAGACTCCTGAAAAAAATGCTGGATGCACCCCAATGAACAGTGGTTTCACCTGCTGACACGTGGGTCTAGGGCCCACTGGCAGCCTCCTTCTTCTACCTCCGGCTTGCTGCTTCTCCTATGCTGCTGCTCCGCGTGCGGCTTGGTGCAGCGCGCATCCAACTCCTAGGGTGATGAGGACCCTAGTGCCATAGTGCGTGGCGTGCACGGTGCCGGTGCAGCGAGGACTCACGTCACGGGCCAGCACCTTGTCAGCACTGCTCGCGGATTCGCCTCTTGGACGCCGGTGATCAAGCGACGAGCAGTTCTCCTAGACCTCGCTCACCGTACAATGGGGTTGGGCTATAAAAGACGGCAGTGCGGCTCTCCTCCAATGCACAAACACAATGCCGCTCTACTACCTCTTCGGTTTGGGCGAGATCGAGCCGAGCTCATTCGGCGAGGAGGTGTTCTTGGCTGCGCTGCTGGGCACGTTAATCAGCTCGTCGATCCTCCTGCTGATACTCATCAGGAATGATCGGGCTCGGAACAACGTGCGACTGGGTGTAGTGGCTCGAGATGTGGGAGAAGATGGTGCATTGGGTGGTCCTCCGCCATGTTTGATCCTCCGTCACTTTATGTCGGCGGAGTAATCACGTGCAGCGGTGGGGCGGGTGACGACTTGCCTGCGCCATGCAAGACAGATATGATGGTCGTGGTGGGGTCTAGATGCAGGTGAGGCGGTTGCACCATCTCAGGAAGCACACTGGGTATAGGAAAATTTGGCGGGTAGCTCCATGAAAAAGTAGGTGTCGAGGTAGAGTCGGAGTTGAAATCTGTATTGTGGTAGATGTACTGGATGAAGTGAAATAAAGTTGGCAGTGTTCCTCCGAAAATGCATTTGGGACGAAGGAAAAAGAATTACGGATGATGAACTGCCAGACAGAAATACCTCTGCGAGGCTCTGGATTTGAAAATCTGGCACACGGGGTATGCACAGATAGAGAGGGATATGTGACTTTGCATTCCCCCAAGTACTGCCCTAAATGTACTCGTGGGTGAACTGGGTATGCGTGCAGTATGCAGTACAATCTAAACTAACAAACAGACAGATGCAACGAATATGCAAAATGGAAAAACACATCAGAGAAATCATACTAAAGTGTTTTAATGCTAGTGGGTATATGTACTCCTGTTATACATACACCTACAACAACGCGCATTTTATTACAGACTCGAGATGAGTCAATGTTATTTAGTGTATGTGACCTACTGATTTCCAACCCTGTCAGCAACGTATTTCCAACCCTGTTAGCAACGTATTTCCAACCCTGTCAAACATTTTTGCTTGACAGAGGGACAAGCAAAAAACAAAACCAAAAAGCAAGAAAACACACATAAAACCCATCATACGAGTTACAAACAGTGCAAGCATACAACAAAGCACGAACGCGCTACGCGCTAAAAGAAACAACTCACTCCAGTATACATAGTTCTATCCTCATATAGAGGATGAATAGACTAACTGACCTACTCGCAGAATCCTCTCACTGCGTGACTGAGGTCATGCAGAGGACTGGCCTTGCTGGGGCTCTTTGGGAGGACGAAGACTTAGCCAATCTCCATCTTCATCGTCCGACATTACTATGAGTTGGGGCTCTACTGCTGGGGGTGTGGCTGAAATTGATCCAAGCAAATGCTGCTGGTGGATTCGGTAAAGAGCCATGTCGAGGGTGACGATATTTGGTTTAGGCCACAACACAGGCTAAGAGGGTAGCACTGGTTCGGATGGCGTTGGGCGAGTGGCTTGGCATGCAAATTTACGAGCCTCACGATAAGCTTCCGTGACAAATCGTACCGCATCGTTGTCCATGGTTGTGAACTCGGCAAGCATCCTGGCAATCATCATCCCCTGGGCAGTGATATATTGCACTAGGCGAGCGATTGCTGGTTCATCTCCCGGAATAGTGGTAGGAGGCCGAATTCCTGCTTCTGTCATCACGGGGAAAAGGAAGAACTCCCGCCTCTCTACCTCTTGCGGGAACTTGGTTCGGAGTTATAGGATAGCCTCCACGGCAGCGGCCTGAAATGACAAATCAGTAGTGGGCATGGCTCTGCCCTGAAATGTTGGGGAACATAGTAATTTCAAAATTTTCCTACACAGACGCAAGATCATGGTGATGCATAGAAACGAGAGGGAAGAGTGTTGTCCACGTACCCTCGTAGACCATAAGCGGAAGCGTTATGATAACGCGGTTGATGTAGTCATACGTCTTCACGACCGACCGATCCTAGCACCGAAGGTACGACACCTCCACGGTCTGCACACGTTCGGCTCGGTGACGTCCCACAAACTCACGATCCAGTAGAGTGTCGAGGGAGAGCTTCTTCAGCACGACAGTGTGATGATGGTGATGATGATGCTACCGGAACAGGGCTTCGCCTAAGCACCACTACGATATTACCGAGGCGGATTATGGTGGAGGGGGGCACCGCACATGGCTAAAGATCAATGATCAACTTGTGTGTCTATGGGGTGCCCCCTCCCCCGTATACAAAGGAGTGGAGGAGGAGGAGGGCCGGCCCTCTACTTGGCGCGCCCTAGGGAGTCCTACTCCCACCGAGAGTAGGATTCCCCCCTTTCCAAGTAGGAGTAGGAGAGAAGGAAGGGAAGGGGAGAAGAGAAGGAAGGAGGGGGAGCCGCCCCTCCCCCTAGTACAATTCGGACTAGGCCTTGGGGGGCGTGCGGTCTGCCCTAGGCAGCCCCTCTCTCCTTCCCCTAAAGCCCAATAAGGCCCATATACTCCCTGGGGGGGTTCCGGTAACCTCTCGGTACTCCGGAAAATGCCGGAACTCACCCGGAACCATTTCGATGTCCAAACATAGGCTTACAATATATCGAGATTTATGTCTCGACCATTTCGAGACTCCTCGTCATGTCCGTGATCAAATCCGGGACTCCGAACTACCTTTGGTTCATCAAAACACATAAACTCATAATACCGATCGTCACCGAATGTTAAGCGTGCGGACCCTACGGGTTCGAGAACTATGTAGACATGACCGAGACACGTCTCTGGTCAATAACCAATAGCAGAACCTGGATGTTCATATTGGCTCCCACATATTCTACGAAGATCTTTATCGATCAAACTGCATAACGATATACGTTGTTCCCTTTGTCATTGCTATGTTACTTGCCCGAGATTCGATCGTCGGTATCTCAATACCTAGTTCAATCTCGTTACCGGCAAGTCTCTTTACTTGTTCCGTAATGCTACATCCCGTAACTAACTCATTAGCTACATTGCTTGCAAGGCTTATATTGATGTGCATTGCCGAGAGGGCCCAGAGATACCTCTTCGACAATCGGAGTGACAAATCCTAATCTCGATCTATGCCAACTCAACAAAGACCATCGGAGACACCTGTAGAGCACCTTCATAATCACCCAGTTACGTTGTGACGTTTGGTAGCACACAAGGTGTTCCTCTGGTATTCGGGAGTTGCATGATCTCATAGTTAGAGGAACCTGTATAAGTCATGAAGAAAGCAGTAGCAATAAACTGAACGATCATTATGCTAAGCTAACAGATGATTCTTGTCCATCACATCATTCTCTAATGATGTGATCCCGTTCATCAAATGACAATACATGTCCATGGATAGGAAACAACCATCTTTGAATAAGAGCTAGTCAAGTAGAGGCATACTAGGGACACTCTATTTTTCTATGTATTCACACATGTACTAAGTTTCTGGTTAATACAATTCTAGCATGAATAATAAATATTTATCATGATATAAGGAAATATAAATAACAACTTTATTATTGCCTCTAGGGCATATTTTCTTCAGTCCCCACTTGCACTAGAGTCAATAATCTAGTTCACACCATCATATGATTTAACACCAATAGTTCACATCTTTATGTGATTAGTTCACATCTCCATGTGACTAACACCCAAAGGGTTTACTAGAGTCAATAATCTAGTTCACATTGCTATGCGATTAAAACCCAAAGAGTGATCATGTTTTGCTTGTCAGAGAAATTTAGAAAATGGGTCTGCCACATTCAGAGCCATATGTATTTTGCAAATTTTGTATGTCTACAATGCTTTGAATGGAGCTACTCTAGCTAATTGCTCCCACTTTCAATATGTACCTAGATCGAGACTTAGAGTCATCCAGCTCGGTGTCAAAGCTTGCATCGACGTAACTCTTTACGATGAACTCTTTGTCACCTCCATAACTGAGAAACATTTCCTTATTCCACTAAAGATATTTTTGACCGCTATCTAGTGATCCACTCCTGCATCACTATTGTACCCTCTTGCCAAACTTATGGTGATGTACACAATAGGTCTGGTACATAGCATAACATACTTTATAGAACCTATGACTAAGGCATAGGGAATGACTTTTCATTTTCTTTCTATTTTCTGCCGTGGCCGGGTTTTGAGTCTTTACTCAACTTCACACCTTGAAACACAGGCAAGAACTCCTTCTTTGACTGTTTCATTTTGAACTACTTCAAAATCTTGTGAAGGCATATACTTATTGAAAATATATCAAGCATCTTGATTTATCTCTATAGTTCTTGATGCTCAATATGTAAGTAGCTTCACCGAGGTCTTTCTTTGAAAAACTCCTTTCAAACACTCCTTTATGATTTCCAGAAAATGCTACATTATTTCCAATCAACAATATGTCATTCACATATACTTATCAGAAATGTTGTAGTGCTCCCACTCACTTTCTTGTAAATACAGGCTTCACCGCAAGTCTGTATAAAACCATATGCTTTGATCACTTTATCAAAGCATATATTCCAACTCCGAGATGCTTGCACCAGTCCATAGATGGATCGATAGAGCTTTCTCACTTTGTTAGCACCTTTAGGATCGACAAAACCTTCTGGTTGCATCATATACAACTCTTCTTTAAGAAATCCATTAAGGAATGCAGTTTTGACATCCATTTGCCAGATTTCATAAAATGCGACAACTTCTAACATGATCCAGACAGACTTTTAAGCATCGATACGAGTGAGGAAATCTCATCGTAGTCAACACCTTGAACTTGTCGAAAACCTTTTGCGACAATTCGAGCTTTGTAGATAGTAACACTACTATCAGGGTACATCTTCCTCTTGAAGATCCATTTATTCTCAATGACTCACCGATCATCGGGCAAGTCAATCAAAGTCCATACTTTGTTATCATACATGGATCCCATCTCAGATTTCATGGCCTCAAGCCATTTTGCAGAATCTGGGCTCATCATCGCTTCCTCATAGTTCGTAGGTTCGTCATGGTCTAGTAATTTGACTTCCAGAATAGGATTACCATACCACTATGGTGCGGGCCGTACTCTGGTTGACCTACGAGGTTCGGTAGTAACTTGATCTGAAGTTTCATGATCATCATCATTAGCTTCCTCACTAATTGGTGTAGGAATCACTGGAACTGATTTTTGTGATGAACTACTTTCCAATTTGGGAGAAGGTACAATTACCTCATTAAGTTCTACTTTCCTCCCACTCACTTCTTTCGAGAGAAACTCCTTCTCTAGAAAGGATCCATTCTTAGCAACAAAATATCTTGCCTTCGGATCTGTGATAGAAGGTGTACCCAACAGTTTCTTTTGGGTATCCTATGAAGACACACTAATCCGATTTCGGTTCGAGCTTATCATTTTGAAACTTTTTCACATAAGAATTGCAACCCCAAACTTTAAGAAACGACAGCTTTGGTTTCTTGCCAAACCATAGTTCATACGGTGTCATCTCAATAGTGCCCTATTTAATGTGAATGCAATTGTCTCTAATGCATAACCCCAAAACGATAGTGGTAAATCGATAAGAGACATCATAGATCGCACCATATCCAATAAAGTACGATTACAATGTTCGGACACACCATTATGCTGTGGTGTTCCAGGTGGCGTGAGTTGCGAAACTATTCCACATTGTTACAAATGAAGACCAAACTCGTAACTCAAATATTCCACTTGTTTTTCGACTAGCTAAAGAGAAATCTCGCACGAGAGGATTTGCAGCAAACGAAAAACATTAGTCCCATGTCGGACGAAAAAAGATCTGGATCCCATCACAAACGATAAAAAGTGGAGAAACAATTCTCCCTTTAATATTTGGTAAAGATAAATATAAAGATTACCCATAACAGTCTGCAAAGGATGGTGTTTATGCTTGTTGTGCAGAACACGCCAATTCTCAATGTTATGCTAAAGAAAGTGTATCTCAAACAACCACTGGTATATGAAAATGGCTACACATATCACTATGTTTGCAAACTTGTCAAAGCACTCTATTGCTTTAAAGAGCCCCCTCGAGCATGAGACTCTTCATCAAGCATCTCATGCGTTGGGTAGGCTCCCATACAGAACTATCATGCTTCTTCCACGATAGGATCATCTCCCGTGAAATCCTACATTGAGAGAAAAGTGTTACTTAAGTACACATGTCCAACTCAACAATTCATATGCAACACATAGATTCATACAAATGAGAAAAACTCTTACTTCCAGGTTCATGTTGGAAAATATATCATCCACTGATAAGGCATTGATTTCATTCAGTTGATCATTAAGAGGTTGCTGATCAAGTGTGCCTTCTTGCATAGGAAGAATCCTAGCTTCATCCCCGCCATCAAGTAGCTGAGTCAATGAGAAGAAATCGTCAGTCAAAGTAGTTCTTTCACTGTTGACCAGATGATTATCTTTAGTTGAAGTTCTACTTGCATCAAGTGCAGAGCTACCATTCAACATCGTTCCTACTGAGCTTGTGTTGCTTGCCATGTTGAATGGTGCCATCTGCTCAGTGAAGCCTCCCACTAATGTGGTGTTGCTTATGAATGGTGCCTTTTCATTTTGCAGAGGCAACCGGCCAGATGACATTGCATAGCTCTCTAGTTGGTTGATCTGTGGGAAGTTCACCTGTGATGCGACAAGAGAGCTCCCGCCACCAACTGTTGTATTTGCAAATGAACTTTGACAATTGGAAGGGGTTTTGCCTTTGCTTATCTCCATTAGCTTGCCACACATGAGGTCAGCATAGGAATTACTATAATTGAATGAAGGAAATTCATCTAACATTATCTCATTGGGTATGTTGTTGTATAGGCTGACGGGAGGGTCACCAAAACCTGTGAATCTTCTTGCATCCGACGGTTGTTTCCCAACATACCTCGGCATTCTACCAACATGGAGGTATGACCCCATGTCGAAGTTGCTTTGGGTGTTCATCGCCGGAGCCAAGTGACCTGTTGCACCATAGTTGTTTGTACTCCAAGAGGAAGTGTCGCTAGAGGACGCACTCCATCTTCCATGTTCATGATTATGCATGAAATTGCCCTTGTTGTTCATGTTGTACGATGAGTTCCATCTTTCATATGCATCACCAGAGTGATTTGAGTTGACTTTTTAAGGTGCAATCTATACTTCTGAAATAAAAAGATAGACAAAATAACAAGGTATGAGATGGATGCTCATCGGAAAAAAACAGTAAATATGTGAGTACAAAAAGAACTAATGATGTTGCATGGGTAAAAATACTCCTAAAAATATGAGGCATGCATTACATGAGATAAGCCTCGCATTTTAAGGGAAACATTTAATTAAAATTACACTTCATCATAGTTGCATCACTAGAGCTTTGACTGATATCTTTCCCGGCAAATAAAAGCTTGCACTTATATATATGACAAAGTGTTAGACTATGAATAATAGTAAGAAAAACATAGAAATTAAGCATAAAGGTCGAAAGTAAACCTGTAGATGACTCGCGATATTCTCTGTACTGAGGTAATCCACATTCATCAGCTCCAATACCTTTTTTAGGACAGCCCCTACACTTATGTAATAAAAAATTATAATGAAAATATGGAGCAGCCAACATTGTCAATGAATGAGGCACAAGATGTGAATTCTTACTATCAAGGCCGATCTGGTTGATAGCTTCTAGAAACTTGTTATGCAGCTGAATTGTCCATGTCACCCTGGGCTTTCTGTGGGTGGTGGATACACATGTGCTTTCATTGTGCTTGTTAGAATCATCTCCAACATTTCTCTTATTCCTCGATAACTTACTCTTGTCAGCAGTAGCTGGTTGAACTCTCTGGACATCACTGTCATGATCGCTGATGTGGCTTATTGCTTTGGGATTTCTCCACCTTTGAACATGTTGCCATATGTTTTTTAGCTCATGGGTACAGACTGGCTTCACCATAAAGTCAGATGCGCCATGTTCTATCCCCTTCATCACAACCTTCTTGTCGCAATCGACGGATAGCACTGCATGCCATATGACCAATGACTTAGATTTAGAATTTAGAAATTCACAAAACTCTATGAAGTGTGCATATGTTTTGGTCAAAGTGCCTATAAACAAAAAAAAGCATTTCAATGTTCCATTTTATAATTCTACTTAAATGCAGACTAAATGGGAAAAATTTCACACATTCAATATGAAGATACAGAAATAATGGATGAAACAATAACAGTACCACAATGCCTAAGGCATATCACGACATGTTCCGCGTAGGGAAAACACATCATCATGTCTAACTATTGGTGAACCTGAAGATCAAGTAATATTATTGGCAGTCAACCATGTTTCTCTAGCATACTAGGTAACATCTATCGGCCCACGTAATGCTCTAAGCATTTTAAGTGATCACACTCATATTAGTTTTTAAACGTTAAGCACCATTGTTAATAGCTTTTTTATTGCAACTAGCTAATTGTCTGTGCTTGCCACGGGGGCATACATATTCTATGTGATAATTTTCATGATTAATGTGGTCCTCGCGTCCAGTGCTTGATGATACTTTTTATAATTAATGTGATACTCCCGTCCAAAGAATGATACTCTTCATAATTAACATGGTCCTCTCGTCCAATGCTCGATGATACTTTCCATAAATTAATGTCTAGATAATTGACATGTGTAAATAACTATGTAGCTAATTAATTGCATGCAGCTGTGGGCGAGGCAGAGATTGGGCAAGAATTATCTGGGACGATTTTTGGGCATTAATAGTAGAGATTCAGGAAAATAAGTACGTGTGGTTGCACTTTCTGTGAATGTAATTTGACTATAAATTAGTGTGCTGGTTCAAAGTCAACAAAAATGCAGTATTGTAGGTATTACCCATGGTTAACCTAATGGATGTATGTACTTAATAGGGAGACTCGTACTTTATATGCTATTCTCGAGAGTAAATAGTCATAAGGAGTAACAACTTTAAGGAGAATGAACATGAGTAGTAATCTCAATCTTAATAATATCAATACAACATAGTTATTTCTTAATTGTAGTATTCATGAAACCCCTAGCAAACAGATGTGGTGCAATTGTGTACTTTGTGTGATTGGTAGAACACGAATTTTAATATTAGCTTTGGAAACAACTAAATATAACTTGGTCATATTATGAAATATGAATAGATTATAGTTTTCATTCTTATTGGTAGGATTTTACAACTAATTGAGATGGTATAAAATTAAATTCTAGATGTTCATAAATACAACAAACGAACACGTGGATAGTGGGGTCTACATTACATTGGAGTGATAGAGACTCTCACTAAGCCAAACTACTCATTTATAAAATTAAATTGTAGATAGTCCATAAAAGACGCCCATCGAACATGTGGATGTGGAAACTATGTTACATTGGAGTGACACAGACTCTCACTAGGACAAATTAGCCATTGGAGTGACCATGTCTCTAGCCTACTAAACACTATCAACCTAATTATTAAAAACAATAATTGGGATCTCATAATCACGTGCTATCCACGTTTGTTCCCCTTTTCCACCATCCATCCGATCTGATGAATGGATGGTTAGATATGATCCTGTTGTTTTGGGCTAGAAACCAACACTGCATCCCCTACTAACTCATGTGTCGCTCCACCTCCGCTCTCCCGCCCCACTTGCCATCCGATCGGACAGATGGCTGGATAGGATGCCATTGGTTTGGGCTAGAAACCGACAATACGTCCCCTACTAACTCATGTGTCGCTCCACCTCCTCTCTCCCGCCCCACTCGCCATCCGATCGGACGGATGGCTGGATATGATGCCATTGGTTTGGGCTAGAAACCGACAATACGTCCCCTTACTAACTCATGTGTCGCTCCACCTCCACTCTCCCGCCCCACTCGCCATCCGATCGGACGGATGGCTGGATAGGATGCCATTGGTTTGGGTTAGAAACTGACAATACGTCCCCTACTAACTCATGTGTCGCTCCACCTCTGCTCTCCTGCCCCACTAGCCATCCGATCGGACGGATGGACGGTTAGATGGGACCCCGACACCCCGTTGGTTCGGACTCAATGGGGATTCCGTTCTTTAGAACTCTTCCAGGTTAGAAATAGAGTGCGGGTGCCGTGCATGTGTACGTGGCTTCATAAAATCGTCCTAAATATATAGGATCTCACATGCTGCCCAAAGAAATTAATATCCTCTCAGGGTAACTCCAAGATTGAGGAGTAAAAGCACGTTGTTAAGAACAATTGTCAATGCTCATGGATGCAAAACACAAAAATTGGACTTTGGATTGAGAACAGTGAGAGTACTAATGACGGGCAGATCCATCTCGAGGCGGATGAGCTCGAGGAGCTTGAAGCCGTCCATGTCCGGCATGCGCACGTCGGTGATGACGAGGTCGAACTGCTGCTTCCCTGCCATGAGCATCCTCAGCGCCGTCTTTGCATCCATCACCGTCGTTGCTGCATAGCGGCAAGCATTATTCACGAGAAACAAATAGATCACAAGGCATCGATTCTAATGGACTATGGCGAAGTGGAGGGATCAAGAGACTCACGTTGGTACTTGCAACGGCGCAAGAGGGCTTCTAGTACCGTGAGGCAGACGCGGTCGTCGTCGACGACGAGGATGCGTAACCCCTCCGGGAACTTGTCCTCCGCCGCATCCTCCATCATCTGCCTTCGGTCCCCACCCATCGTGGCCATGTTCTCCGAACTTCTTCCCACCTGGAAAAGCAAACGGTATCAAGAAAAGTACTGAGTAAAAAACAAATCAACACAAACCTCACAGCCATCTAGCTAAGAACACAACCCAAAACCTCTATTAGCTTCCTCGTCTCAGGACACAACTGAAGTTAACAATCCGGATTTCAGAGGAGTGGTGAGAAGGGCTGGAGGATGCAGGGCGTCTATTTATAGGGGTAGAGGTGTCAAGGGAAGGAGTGGAAGTCTTGCGGTCCAGAGTGTGCATGCGCTAGTTTCTACTCCTTAATTTCTGCAGCTAGGCCATTTGATCTGGCGATGTCAATGTGCGTGTCTTCTTGTGCAATCAGCCCATGGTTCCTTCCATGAGAGGTGAGAAAAACCACGGGTTGTGTTGCCGTTTTTTGCTTTTGTTCTTTTCTCACCAAATGTTTAATGCTGGAACACAAATGTTATGATCTTGAATTACAAAAAGGAGAGGCTCCTGCTTCCTTTGACCGGGAACAGAGAGAGCGTTCATGTCTCAATCGTCAGATTCCTACCTACCTTTGCATGGCAACGTGAGAATGTGAGGGCCTAATATAAACTCAAGGAGTGGAAGTCCTTTTCCACTTATCACTTTGTGGAAAAATAATATGACAACGGCATTTTTATCTGAAGAAAAACACTTCAAGAAGATAAGTTCAAGGGTGTTTCAGACTAGGGAGTACCGGATGCACCCTAGCTAAGGACGAGAGTAAGTGAGTCGTAACACACAAATTCGAACCAAATGATTGCTTATTATGAGGTGTCAGGCCTATGTATTAAGCAAAGAAAGAAATATATCGTTTACAAAGAAGGGAGGAAGAAATACAGGGATAGAAGAGTGGAGTTCTTGTGGTCCAGGGGTTGGATGTCTGTAGTTTCTGCCATTTTTATTTTCATTACTCTCCATAAAAAAATCAGTTTTTCTTCCCATTCCAGTGTCAAATGTCAACTTTCTTGTGGTCCAACGTTGGAGCTAGATGATATCGTCTGTATTCCCAAAGAGGCTTTTGGCGATGTTCAAGTCATATATCAAATTAGTACCTCACCTTTATTCTCATGAAATTTGTTTCAGTGCACCAAAAGCGTATGTTCATTGTCTCACTATATATATATATATAAACTAATAGATGATCCGTTGAATGAGTTAGGCAATTTGGAGGCCCGGCCCAATGAACCAAGATATTTTTAAATGATAAAAAAAATCCTATTTAAAAGTTTTAATATATTCTGAAATAGTTTGACTTGTAATTGATGTATGTTACATATGTGTAAGCTTCTCTTAAAATATACTTTACCATGTATGTAGATTTGTATGCATGTGCTGTTTGCTATTTCTAAATGTAGATCTTGATCCTTTTGTGTACATGAAAATTTCTAGGTGCAGTAGATAACATCTATATGATCATTTCCAACAAAAATACACCTCAACTATTTTCAAAAACCCAGACTCGACGGAGTCCAGGATCCGATCAAACTTTATCGCAAACAGTTTGAAGCAATCACAAAGGGAAACATGACAATGCATACTGATTCTGAGCGCATCACGCATAAATAGAGAAGCAATGAAAAAATTAATTTAAACTGTAAGTGTTGGACTAAAATGATATGGCGTGATTTGGACGAGTGGAACTCCCAACCACTTAAAACACATTCTTGAAGAAGTAGGCATGCGATGGCTTCCGTTTCGTGTTTTTTTTTTTTTGCAAAATATTAGAGATCAATGATATCCTGTGAACTTCCCTACAGCTCGCATTATTCATGGACATGAATAATTATATTATGAAATGCCAACATATGATCTGACAAATCCTATTAAAATAATTTAAGGGATGCGGTAGCGCTTACTATCATTGTGGAAAAATGCTTAAAAATACCTGGCCAATGGAGATGAAAGGAGTCAATGTGCCACATGATAGTTGGAGATGAAAGAACACAATGTGCCACATGAGAGAGGGGAAGAAAGGAGTCAAAGCGCCACTCGACAAAGAGAGATGAAAGGAGTTAGCACACCACATGAAAAATGGAAATGAAATGATTCAACCTGACACATAACAAATGAAGATGAAAGGAGATAATGTACTATGTGACAAATATATGTCGTAAGAATAAAAAAGTTTGGATTTGGAGGGCAAGATTGGAACCCAATGATTTCTATATAGAAAGACCTAGAGGCACCACTTAAGATCATTGCTTTAAATGGAGTCCAACATGATGCATTGATATAATGGTTTTCTCTTTTTAGGAAATTGCTTTTGAAGAAGATGATGACCCACCCAATGGAAATGGAAAATTTCTACTTTTTACAATGATGTTTGACATTTGATTCTGCATAGGTCGGATACTATACCCATACAACGAATCACCTCATGGGTCCTGTACCATTGTACGATGCCCTTACGGGTACTCTAGAGATACCCCACTAAGATCCACCCCAAATTTGGTGATGTCAAATTGTTGGGAAACATAGTAGAAGACCAAAAATCGCCCTACAATCAAGATTCCGGATCACTATGAAGATGCATAGAACGTTAGATGGGATTGTCACCAACTTCGAGTTGCAGTGAAAGAAGAGTTAGTGTAGATCTTTCTTGAAGTCCCTCGAACCGTCCAGGATGATCCCTTGAACCGAATGCCGAAATCACGGGCTCTCTATGGATTGCACGCGTACGGGCTTCACGATTCGGCAGAGCTTCGCCATGCAGAGTTTAGAATCGCCTGATAATTAGGGGAGGGAGGAAGAGAACTACACATGGCTTCTCTATTATCTGGATTAGAGAAATCTAGAACAACTCTAAACTAGAATTAGAGCTAGAGAAGGGGTGCTCGAGGCAAAGCGACTTGTCTCTCTAGGGGGCCCCCCTCATGTATATATAGGTGTGGGGGAAGGGGAGGCTGACTTGGAGGAGGAGCCTCCCTCCCTTGGTGCATCGACCGAGGAGGGGGAGTCCTCCCTCCAACCCCCTCCCCCTTTAGCTTGTCCAAAAAGCTAATAAGGGGCGCCTCCACTATTGGGCCTAATAACTTTTCCCACCAGGCCTTTATTATTTTCCTTACCCATAGCCTCTAAATAAATCCTAGGGGCCTGTTAATCAATAGTTGAGCCCTCTATATTAATATTAGGTTCCTAGAAACATTTTCTGTTTATATATTTTCCCAGTATTACCCGAGACGCTTCCGGTTTCTGTTGAAACTAGTTCTTTTATTGCTTAAACAATTCTGGTAATATTTTCATTCCTCACTCCACTAGAAATCATCAGATTGTAATTCCTTGTACACGTGGCATAGGCGGGCGGAGGAGGAGAAGCAGGCGTTTATGTGCCCACTTCTCATGCTCTTAGTGATGTGTGAATGACCCCACCTTATATATTGGTCCAACTCACCCTCCACAACCGAGGTCAGATTAAACTTTTCACACTCTCTTGTCAACACTAGTAGAAAACAGGGCTTTGGTCCAGGCCGGGCCAGCCCATTAGTCCCAGTTCAGTCACGAACCGGGACCCATGGGGGCAACGGTCCCGGTTCATGAGGCCAGGGGGCCGGCTAGGCCTCGTGGGGCATTTGTCCCGGTTCGTCTGGACCCTTTGGTCCCGGTTCCAAACACGATCCGGAACCAATGGGGCTCGCTCCTGGCCCACAACCATTGGCCCGGTTCGTGGCTGGAACCGGGACCAAAGGGGGTCCTTTAGTCCCGGTTCCAGTCACGAATCGAGACCAATGAGATGCCTATATATACCCCCTCGCCCGCGAGCAGAGCACTCCACTGCTCTATTTTTTGGGCCGGCCGTTGGAGAGTTTGGTGGTGCTCTAGCTCACCTCCTATGCACATGAGGTGTTCGATGAAATGCCCGAGCCATAATTAAGCTTTCTCCTCTCGAAGCTCCTTGTCCAAGCTCCATTTTCCTCGAGATTTGTCTACGTTTGGCGATCCGTCCTGTCCCGTCCCCGTCCTCACTGCCATCGATCGCCCGCGCTAATCTCGTCGTCGGCACCACCGTGGTGAGCCTCTTGATCTTATCTTCTTTCTGAAAGAAAAAAGTTCTTACTTGTACGATTTAGATAGATACTTGTGTAATTTTCTTACTTTTATTATTGTTTGTTATTATATAGTGCGATGGTTTTGGTATCCGCCTCCGTCGGCCCTCGTCCTGTGTATGATTCGGATGTGGTATATATAATCTTTTATAACTATTTGGTTCATTTATTGTTTATGACAATTATGCCAACCAACGTGACATATATTTTTTTATCTAGGAGGTAGGTGAACCGGAAATTCCAACCGACCCTAGTGTCGAGAGGTTAAATTTAGTTGAAGAACAAAACAATTACTTGAAGGAAAAATTAAAAAACATTGAGGAGGAGAAGATGATATTGGAGTAGCATGTTGCGGATGTCGTCGATGATCACAAGATCAAGATGGATGCAATGCGCTTGAAGATTAGAAAGATTAGAAAATATGCCGTTCATACTGAGGCTTGGTATCATTATGTCGTTGGATCAATTGTTACCTTTGTTGCGATTATGATCGCATTTGTTGTTGCATTGAAATGTTTTAGATAGTTTCAATGTATGGTTCAATTAGATGCTCTCGAGAGCTATATGTTGTTCAATGAGAACTATGTATGTACTTCGGTTTTAATGTGATGATGAAATTCTATTAATTTGGTCACTTATCTATTCATGATGTTCTGTAATGGTTTTTGACACACTTAATTATATATAATGCATGCAGATGAACCGACAATGGATGTACGGTAATAGACGCACCTCCGACTACATTAAGGGCGTGCATAATTTTCTCGCGATGGCTGAGGCAAACAAGCAGAATGGTTTTGTGTGTTGTTGTGGCACCCGATCTGCATGGAGCAGGGGCCTTCGTACGTCAGCCAAGGATAACACCTGACGCACGACAGGTCCACGATATAGCATTCCAGGTACAAGAATATTCATCAAGTACATGTATAGAAGATTACATCATTGATGAATACAGTCATCTGGCATAGCTCTAAGGCTATTAAAAGGCAACAGAAGTCTTGGTTTGGCGGCTCATCAACTCTGACTTGGCTCCACAACTCACATGACTGGCAAGATTACGGCCAAGCACGATGGAACAAGCGAACAATCCAGGCACGACCTACAAACTGGCATGACACGCCAGGTCAGTGCATTGAATGTACTTGCAAGACAACCAAATACATAGCATCCGAACAAGCAGAAGACAAAGCAAGAACCAAGCGCATGCAACAACCTATCTCATATCAATTACTAAACATGGCATGATAAAGATCAACTAAGCATGACAATACCATAGCATCTACTAACATGACAATGACATGGAATATCAAAACATGCTTCTAACATGGCAATAGCGAAACATGGCATATCATCTCAATCATGGCATAATTTAGCATATCAATCAAATCATGGCATGGTATCATGAAATTATGCTGAATATAAACTATCGGTCATTTCCAATGCAGACATAGCATGTTAACTTTATGCAACCATTTTCCGTTCACCATGGTTCTTTAAATGCAAATAACAACATATTACTCATGCAATGCAACCAAACTTGGACACTGAGTCCCTCGGACTCTCTTACCACACTACAGGCCAGGTCAGCCCATTAGTCCCGGTTCAGTCCAGAACCGGGACCAATGGGGGCATTGGACCTGGATCGTGAGCCCAGGGGGCCGGCCGGGCCACATGGGCCATTGTTCCCGGTTCATCTGGACCTTTTGGTCCCGGTTGGTGGGACAAACCGGGACCAATGGGCCTCGCTCCTGGCCCACCACCATTGGTCCCGGTTGGTGGCTTGAACCGGGACCAAAGGCTCCCCTTTAGTCCCGGTTCATGCCACCAACCGGGACCACTGAGGTGCCCATATATACCCCCTCACGTAAGAGCAGAGCACACTGCTCTGTTTTTTTCTGGCCGAGGGGGAGAGGGCTTGGTGGTGCTCTAGCTCAATTCCTATGCACACAAGGTGTTCGATGGAATGCCCGAGCCACACTACTTAAGCTTTCTCCTCTCCAATATCGACCTTCAAGCCCCATTTTCCTCAATATTTGTCTAGATTTAGCGGTCCGTCACGCCCCGTCCCCGTCTTCACCGCCATCGATCACCCGCGCCGAGCTCATCGCCGGCACCACCGTGGTGAGCCTCTTGTTCTTATCTTCTTTCTGCAAAGAAAAATATTCTTACTTGTATGTTTACATAGATATTTGTATTATTTTCTTAATTTTATTATTGCATCTTATATAGTGCGATGGTTTTGGTATCCACCCCCGTCGGCCCTCGTCCTGTCTATGATTCGGATGTGGTATATATATTATCTTTATAACTATTGGTTCATTTATTGTTTATGCAAATTATGCCGACCAACGTGACATAGATTCTATTTATGTAGGATGTATGTGAATCGGAAATGCCAACCGACCCTAGTGTCGAGAGGTTAAATTTAGTTGAGGAATAAAACAATTTGTTGAAGGAAAAAATAAAAAAAATTGAGGAGGAGAAGATGATATTGGAGTTGCATGTTGCGGATGTCGTCGATGATCACAAGATCAAGATGGATGCAATGCGCTTGAAGATTAGAAAGATTAGAAAATATGCCATTCATACCGAGGCTTGGTATCATTATGCCGTTGGATCAATTGTTACCTTTGTTGCGATTATGATCGCATTTGTTTTCACATTGAAATGTTTTACATAGTTTCAATGTATGGTTTAATTAATTAGATGCTCTAGAGAGCTATATGTTGTTAGATGAGAAGTATGTATGCAATTTGGTTTTAATGTTATGATGAACTTCTATTAATTTGGACACTTAATTATATATAATGCACACATATGAACCGACAATGGATGTACGGTGACAGACACACCTCCGAGTACATTAAGGGCGTGCATGAGTTTCTCGATGCGGCTGAGGCAAACAAGCAGAATGGTTTTATGTGTTGTCCATGCACTCAATGTGGGAATACGAGGTCTTACGAAAATCCTTCACTCCCACCTGCTTTACAAGGGTTTCATGCCACACTATAATGTTTGGACGATGCATGGAGAAATAGGGGTTATGATGGAAGACGGCGAAGAAGAAGAGTACAATGACAACTATGTGCCCCCTGAATACGGTGATGCTGCAATGGGAGGAGCTGGTGAAGATCAAGAGGATCCAGGCGATGTGCCCAATGATGCTGCAACGGGTGAAGCTGCTGAAGATCAAGAGGAACCAGATGATGTGCCCGATGATGATGATCTCCGCCGGGTCATTGTCGATGCAAGGACGCAATGTGAAAGTCAAAAGGAGAAGCTGAAGTTCGGTCGCATGTTAGAGGATCACAAAAAAGGGTTGTACCCCAATTGCGAAGATGGCAACACAAAGCTCGGTACCGTACTGGAATTGCTGCAGTGGAAGGCAGAGAATGCTGTGGCTGACAAAGGATTTGAGAAGCTACTGAAAATATTGAAGAAGAAGCTTCCAAAGGATAAGGAATTGCCCGAGAGTACATACGCAGCAAAGAAGGTCGTATGCCCTCTAGGATTGGAGGTGGAGAAGATACATGCATGCCCTAATGACTGCATCCTCTACCGCGGTGCATACAAGGATCTGAACGCATGCCCGGTATGCGGTGCATTGCGGTATAAGATCAGACGAGATGACCCTGGTGATGTTGACGGCGAGCCCCCCAGGAAGAGGGTTCCTGCGAAGGTGATGTGGTATGCTCCTATAATACCACGGTTGAAACGTCTGTTCAGAAACGAAGAGCATGCCAAGTTGATGCGATGGCACAGTGAGAACCGGAAGAAAGATGGGAAGTTGAGAGCACCCGCTGACGGGTCGCAGTGGAGAAAAATCGAGAGAAAGTACTGGGATGAGTTTGCAAAGGACCCAAGGAATGTATGGTTTGCTTTAAGCGCGGATGGCATTAATCCTTTCGGGGAGCAGAGCAGCAATCACAGCACCTGGCCCGTGACTCTATGTATGTATAACCTTCCTCCTTGGATGTGCATGAAGCGGAAGTTCATTATGATGCCAGTTCTCATCCAAGGCCCTAAGCAACCCGGCAACGACATTGATGTGTACCTAAGGCCATTAGTTGAAGAACTTTTACAGCTGTGGAATGGAAACGGTGTACGTACGTGGGATGAGCACAGACAGGAGGAATTTAACCTAAAGGCGTTGCTGTTCGTGACCATCAACGATTGGCCCGCTCTCAGTAACCTTTCAGGACAGACAAACAAAGGATACCACGCATGCACGCACTGTTTAGATGACACTGAAAGTATATACCTGGACAAATGCAGGAAGAATGTGTACCTGGGCCATCGTCGATTTCTTCCGACCAACCATCAATGTCGAAAGAAAGGCAAGCATTTCAAAGGCGAGGCAGATCACCGGAAGAAGCCCGCCATGCGTACCGGTGATCACGTACTTGCTATGGTCAATGATTTACACGTAATCTTTGGAAAGGGTCCCGGCGGACTAGCTGTTCCGAATGACGCTGAGGGACACGCACCCATGTGGAAGAAGAAATCTATATTTTGGGACCTACCCTACTGGAAAGACCTAGAGGTCCGCTCTTCAATCGACGTGATGCACGTGACGAAGAACCTTTGCGTGAACCTGCTAGGCTTCTTGGGCGTGTATGGGAAGACAAAAGATACACCTGAGGCACGGGAGGACCTGCAACGTTTGCACGAAAAAGACGGCATGCCTCCGAAGCAGTATAAAGGTCCTGCCAGCTACGCTCTTACGAAAGAAGAGAAAGAAATCTTCTTTGAATGCCTGCTCAGTATGAAGGTCACGACTGGCTTCTCGTCGAATATAAAGGGAATAATAAATATGCCAGAGAAAAAGTTTCAGAACCTAAAGTCTCATGACTGCCACGTGATTATGACGCAACTGCTTCCGTTGCATTGAGGGGGCTTCTACCGGAAAACGTCCGATTAGCCATTATGAAGCTATGTGCATTCCTCAATGCAATCTCTCAGAAGGTGATCGATCCAGAAATCGTACCAAGGCTAAGGAGTGATGTGGCGCAATGTCTTGTCAGTTTCGAGCTGGTGTTCCCACCATCCTTCTTCAATATCATGACGCACGTCCTAGTTCATCTAGTCGACGAGATTGTCATCCTGGGGCCCGTATTTCTACACAATATGTTCCCCTTTGAGAGGTTCATGGGAGTCCTAAAGAAATATGTCCGTAACCGCGCTAGGCCAGAAGGAAGCATCTCCATGGGCCATCAAACAGAGGATGTTATCGGGTTTTGTGTTGACTTCATTCCTGGCCTTAAGAAGATAGGTCTCCCTAAATCGCGGTATGAGGGGAGACTGACTGGAAAAGGCACTCTTGGAAGTGACTCAATAATATGCAGGGACGGATATTCTTGGTCTCAAGCACACTACACAGTTCTACAGAACTCTACCTTGGTGACCCCGTATGTCGATGAACACAAGAACAGTCTGCGCTCCAAACACCCGGAGCAGTGCGACGACTGGATTACATGTGAACACATCAGGACTTTCAGCAGTTGGTTGGAAACACGTCTCAGAGGTGACAACACTGTTTGTGATGAGTTGTACTTGTTGTCCAGGGACCATCTTTGACTGTATTGACTTACAAAGGATACGAGATAAATGGGAATACATTTTACACGATCGCCCAAGATCAAAAGAGCACCAACCAAAACAGCGGTGTCCGCTTTGATGCAGCAACCGAGAGCGGAAAGGACACATATTATGGTTACATAGTGGACATATGGGAACTTGACTACGGACATGATTTTAAGGTCCCTTTGTTTAAGTGCAAATGGGTCAATCTGTCAGGCGGCGGGGTACAGGTAGACCCACAGTACGGAATGACAATAGTGGATCTGAAAAATCTTGGGTACACTGATGAACCGTTCGTCCTAGCCAATGATGTGGCACAGGTTATCTATGTGAAGGACATGTCTACCAAACCGAGAAAAAGAAAAGATAAGGAAGCGAATACATCATACGATGAGCCAAAGCGCCACATAGTTCTTTCAGGAAAAAGGGACATCCTGGGAGTGGACGGCAAGACAGACATGTCTGAAGATTACAAAAAGTTTCGTGAAATTCCTCCCTTCAATGTCAAGGCTGACCCAAGCATCCTGATAAACGATGAAGATTATCCATGGTTACGGCGCAATAAGCAAATGACACAAGCGAAGAAAAAGTGAAGACTTTCTCCCGCAACTATTATGATGATACCATGCCAACTTTGTAACACACGAGTATGCTATGGCAACTTTTTCAGAGTTCATTTGAAAACTATGAATTTAGGTCGAATTTTCTCTATAGGTGCATCTATGTTCATTTTTTTAGTAAAGTTAATCACAAACTTGTGATTCACACAAATTTCAAAGAATTCAAATTTTAACTATTCAAATTTGAAAACTAATGGCACTAACAGAAAGTTTATAATTTTTCTAAAACTAATGGCACTAACAGAAAGTTTATAATTTTGCTGACCTAAAAGCAAAAAGAAATAAAAAATAAAGCAAAAAACAAAAGAAAATAAATAATGTAGAAAACAAAACAAAAAATCTGGAAAACAAAAAAATAGCAACAATAAGTATTTTTTTGTAAATAGAAACAAAATAAAATAAATAAAGCAACAAAGAAAACAAAAAACTAAAAAAGTGTTTTCAAATTTGAAAACTAATGGCACTAACAGAAAGTTTATAATTTTTCTAAAACTAAAAGCAAAAAGAATAAAAAAATAAAGCAAAAACAAAAGAAAATAAATAATGCAGAAAACAAAACAAAAAAACTGGAAAAAATAGCAACAATAAGTATTTTGTTGTAAGTAGAAACAAAATAAAATAAATAAAGCAACAAAGAAAACAAAAAACTAAAAAAGTGTTTTCAAATTTGAAAACTAATGGCACTAACAGAAAGTTCATAATTTTTCTAAAACTAAAAGCAAAAAAGAATTAAAATATAAAGCAAAAAACAAAAGAAAATAAATAATGCAGAAAACAAAACAAAAAACTGGAAAAAATAGCAACAATAAGTATTTTGTTGTAAGTAGAAACAAAATAAAATAAATAAAGCAACAAAGAAAAAAAGTGCCACCTACTGGGCCCCCACGGCCTGAATACGACTAGAAACCCTACCATGGGCCAGGATTCAGGCCCGCAGGAGGCCCAGTAGGCCCACAGGCACACAGCGCAGGGTTAGGCCCGAAAGCCTGCATTTGAGAGGAGCTCGAGAGGGAAGGCGCAGTAGCGCTTATAAACCACTCTCGAGCTCTCTCAGCTAGCGAGGTGGGACTAAAGTTTTGGCGCGGGGCAGCACAAGGCCTTTGGTCCCGGTTGGTGCCAGCAACCGGGACTAAAGGGGGCATTGGTCACGGTTCGTGGCACAAACCGTGACCAATGCCCCCCTTTAGTCCCGGTTGGTGCCACCAACCGGGACCAAAGGCCGCCGCTTCCCGCCCTTTGGGCTGCTGAAAAGAGGCCTTTGGTCCCGGTTGGTGGCACCAACCGGGACTAAAGGGGGGCATTGGTCACGGTTTGTGCCACGAACAGTGACCAATGCCTTTGCTATATTACCAGGACTTGTGAAATTTTCAGATTTCCCTCGCCAGTTGCCCCCGACGACGCTGACCTTCTCGACGCCGCCAGGCTGCCCCGACGACGCACGCGGCCCCCGCCATCGCCGTCGCCCGCGCCCGTCGTCTCCGTCGCCCGCACCCTCACCGGCCGTCGCCCGCGCCCGTCATCGCCGTCGCCCGCGCCCTCGCTCGTGCCCTCGTCGCCCGCGCCCGTCATCGCCGTCGCCCTCGCCCTTGCCTGAGCCCTCGTTGCCCACGCCCTCGCCGGTCGTCCCCTGCCCTGATGCGTCGCCGCCTCTGTGAGCACCGCGCGTCTGCCGCCCCCGCCGCCGCCGTGCATTTTTTTAATTATACATGTTTTTAGATTTTCATATATATATATATGTATGTATGTATCTTTAGATATATGTTTTTGTATGTATGTTCATATATGTTTTTTATGTATGTTCATATAGGTATATATGTATGTATTTTTTCAATTGTAATGATGTTTTAAAAATGCATATATGCAAAAGTTAGATTTTTTTATTAGAAAAGATTTATCTATATGTGTTCTCTGATTTAGTACATTTTAGGTTAGTTTCATTTTAAAAAAAGTTTTATATATTTAGGAAGAAGGAATAGAAGGAAGAAGAAGCAAGAAAATGTTTTATATATGAGGGTCGAGAGGGGGTCGACGGTCGAGAGGGGGTCAAGAGGGGGTCATCGAACATGAGAGGAAGAAAAGGATAAAAAAAGAAGAGGAAGAAGAAGAAGAAGAAGAAAGAGGAGAAGAAAGAATAGAGGAGATCTTCTCCTCTATTCTTTCTTCTCCTCTTTTTTTTCTTCTTCTTCCTCTTTTTTTATCAGGAACAAGGGTCGTCGAGGGTCGCCAAACATGAGAGGAAGAAGAGGATAAAAAAAGAAGAGGAAAAAGAAAAAAAAGAGGAGAGGAAAGAATAGAGGAGTTCTTCTCCTCTATTCTTTCTTCTCCTCTTTTTTTTCTTCTTCTTCCTCTTTTTTTATCGGGAACGAGGGTCGTCGAGGGTCGCAGAGAGGTCGAGGGTCGAGAGGGGGTCGACGATCGCCGAGGGGTCGAGGGTCGAGAGGGGGTCTAGGGTCGCCGAAGGGTCGAGGGTTGTCGAACATGAGAGGAAGAAGAGGATAAAAAAAGAAGAGGAAGAAGAAAAAAAAAGAGGAGAAGAAAGAATAGAGGACTTCTCCTCTATTCTTTCTTCTCCTATTTTTTTTCTTCTTCTTCCTCTTTTTTTTATCGGGAACGAGGGTCGTCGAGGGTCGCCGAGTGGTAGAGGCAACCCTAAATAGCAAGTATCGTCGGTGTGAGATACATGTGGCCGTCGGTGTCGGACAGTACATCCACGTCCCACAAGTGACGCGGGCTTCGATGCCCACGTCACTTGTGGGACGTGGATGTAGTGTCCGACACCGACGGCCACATGTATCTCACACCCACGATACTTGCTATTTAGGGTTTCCTCTACCGTTCGGCGACCCTCGACGACCCTCGTTTCCGATAAAAAAAGAGGAAGAAGAAGAAAAAAAGAGGAGAAGAAAGATTTCTTCTTCTCTTTTTTTTCTTCTTCTTCCTCTTTATTTTATCGGGAACGAGGGTCGTCGAGGGTCAGGGTCGCCGAGCGGTAGAGGAAACCCTAAATAGCAAGTATCGTCGATGTGAGATACATGTGGCCGTCGGTGTCGGACACTACATCCACGTCCCACAAGTGACGCGGGCTTCGACGCCCACGTCACTTGTGGGACGTGGATGTAGTGTCCGACACCGACGGCCACATGTATCTCACACCCACGATACTTGCTATTTAGGGTTTCCTCTACCGCTCGGTGACCCTCGACGACCCTCGTTCCCGATAAAAAAAAGAGGAAGAAGAAGAAAAAAAGAGGAGAAGAAAGAATAGAGGAGTTCTACTCCTCTATTCTTTCTTCTCCTCTTTTTTTCTTCTTCCTCTTCTTTTTTTATCCTTGAAGCGTTGTCGAGGCCACCCCAAACCCTAGAGAAGCAGCGTCGAGGCCACCCCAAACCCTAGAGAAGCAGCGTCGAGGCCACTAATTAATATTAGTTCTACGTTTGCCACTAATATATCCATCTGTCATGTTTGAATAATAATTGCCATGTTGTAAATATTTGTAGAAACTATGGACACCGCCCGAGACGAAGTACAAGAAGAGTTGTTGGGGGACATAATCGCACGAGGAAGTGATGCCGTCTGCTCGTTGTTTCTCAACGACACCGATGGTCTGGAAGCAGCTGGCTATGATTATGATGGCTCCGGTGACCTAATGCCGGTGCAAGAAGGAGACCGTGAGGACGGCTCCGGTGACCCAATGCCGGTGCAAGAAGGAGACCGTGATGACGTCTCCGGTGACCGAACCGAGTCCGGCCAGGTATATATATTAGTTAAGCTTCTGCTGACTAGCTAATTGATGCATTCATTGTTTTGGTATGTACACATATTAATTAAGTCTTTGTTCTTTTTTCTAGCCCTCCGGATCGAGCACAACTTCGGTAAAGAGACGAGGCCCGAAGAAAAAGTTGAGCTCGGATGAAAAGTTTGAGATCATAGCAATCGCGCCCGACGGCCAACCGATTGAACCCCTCCGGACAAAGAGCGCATTTGTTGCTCAGTGCGGGGTTTTGGTTAGGGACAAGATCCCGATCAGCATCCAGCAATGGTTAAAGCCGGCTACAGAAGACCCTGAGGTGTCTTATGTCAATGATATGCAGAAAAATGATCTTTGGACTGAGCTGAAGTCAAATTTCACCCTACCGCAAGAGGATGATCCGGAGAAGCCAGTTAAAGAGCAATTAATCAAGTCTTTTGCTCTTAAGAGGATGGCAGAACTATTCAGGAGGTGGAAGAAAGAGCTGAATAAGTTTGTCGAAAATAAAGAGACACCAGAATTCAAGGGCAGATATGAGAAGATCAGAGATCACTGGCCCGCATTTGTGGCCCACAAGACATCGGAAAAGAGTAAGAAGATGTCGGCGACAAACAAGCAAAATGCTGCGAAGAAGAAGCATCACCATCGCACGGGGTCAGGTGGCTACCTCGTAGCCCGGCCTAAGTGGGCCAAGACTGAGAATGATCTGGCTGATAAAGGGATCGAACCAGAGACAATTAACTGGCCAGACCGTTGCCGGACTTGGTTCTTCGGGGCTGGCGGAACCTTGGACCCTGTATCAGGGAAGTGCATTTGGACGAACGATCAAATGGACATACCAGTCAAGAAGCTTCAGCAGTATATCGAAGCAGCGCAGCAAGGGACGTTCGTTCCAGACAGAGAGAACGACGAGCTCACAATGGCCCTCGGGAATCCTGAGCACCCTGGACGGACACGAGGCACGCCAGGCTCCATTCCGTGGAAGGTTGGGTTTCCGGACGCAGGCGGTTACAAATGCCAGGAGAGGAGGAAAAAAGTGCAGCAGACCCAAATGCAGGCGCTGCAAGCAAGGGTACAAGCGATAGAGGAACGAGAAGCAAATCGCAGCAAACGAACTGCCGAAGCTTCCCCCGAAGCTACCCCGCCATCTCAGCGGAGAAGCAGCGTGGCTTCCACCGAGCTGCTTCAGCCGGAGCATGTCTTGACGGCTCCTGCCAGCTATCCCGTGGATGCTATCACGGAGTCTCAAAATTGCCACCTTATGACGCAATGGATTAATATGAAGGTCAAGGCGGCTGTTGGCTCTGTTTTTCCTACTGAACCCGGCGCAACTTTTCACTGCCGGCCGATTCCAGAAGGATATGCTAGGGTGATGGTGGATGAAATAACGGAGGGATTTGAGGACCTCCAGCTTGACCACCCTACCGGTGAAGGGGAGACTCGGCTGGGTTCTGCTCTGAAGACTCCATGCCTATGGCGGAAGGAGCTCATCAACCTTCCGAACTGGACGCCTCCGCCTCCTCCTCCTCCGGCGAGTCAGGGCACTCCGCCTCCTCCACCGCCTCCTCCTCCGGCGAGTGACGATCAGGGCACTCGGCCGGCTCCTTCTCCGGCGCGTGGCGGCACTCCGCCTCCTTCTCCGCCTGCGCCGGCGCGCCCGAGCAGCCAGCCTCCTCCTTCTCCGCCTCGTCAGCAAGGGCGGAAGAGACCTGCCGCCGCTCCGGCTGCTCCGGCGCGTCGTAGTCCTTCTCCTCCGCCTCGTAAGCAAGTAAAGAAGACAACCGCTCCGTCTGCTCTGCCGGCGTCTAGCAGTACAGCCAGAGGCGGGAGGACATACAGATTCGGTCCTTCTCTGAAGACTCCAGAGAAGTTACCATACGAGAGGACCCCGGAGGAGAACGCCGAGATCGCGCGAGAAGAAGTGAGGAACTTCTTTGAAGGGGTGAAAGCAAAGAAACATCCACCTCCGGAGGAGAAGGTAGATCCGGTGAAAGCGAAGCGCACTCTGGCTGCCCTGACAAAACCACCCAAGTCTCCGCCGAAAGGAAACTATGAGCGCATTATTGGAAAGGAATTTGCCGAAGCGGAGCGGTCGGGAAGTACTGTCAGTGATCAAAGGCTGAAAGAACGACGAGCTGGGAAACAAATTGCACAGCTCGGCGAACAAGCGAAGCAATCGTGCCCCCCGCTCAAGGTGCCTAGCGACATCGTCGCTAATGATCCGAGGATGGTGCCCGGTTATAGCAATCTTGGAGATTACCTGCCCGACGATGTACATTATGATTTCATGGAGGTGCAGATACAAAGATACGAGTACGGGAAGCCTCTCGTCAAAGATGAAAGATCTCTATCAACGATGATGCGAAGATTGCATGATTGGTACTTGAAAATCTGCAGAGAGTCTGGGGGGAGGAGTACTTTGTATGTGAGAGTTAAAAAGGAGCATGACCTCGTTGGAATTGATCTGTTGCCTGTTCCATTTGAGGAGTTCTTTCAGTTTTTCAATCAATTGGCCCTCGATAAAGCAACGGTCACCTGCTACTGTCTGTAAGTAGTACTACTTCTGTCATTAAGTCTCTCTATATAGCTCAGCTCTTTCATTGCATGTATTTATAATTATCCTCACTATATTATGCAGATTGAAGATCGTCGAATTGAAGAAACGACAAATCGGTGATATTGGGTTCATTAACACAAATATCATAGATGCAACTCAGGTTAAATTTCATGCCGCAGATACCGAGGCCAACTTGCTACGATCGTTGGTAATAAATGAAAACAAAGATATAATACTCTTTCCTTACAACTTCAAGTGAGTGTTACTGTCTTGTGCGTATTCGGTTTCCCTTATATATTAGTCAAGGTTATAGTAATGTAATTGATGAGTTATGCATGCGTGTGCAGTTTCCACTATATTCTCCTAGAGATTAAGCTTGAGCAGGGACTAGTAACCGTCTTAGACTCAAGACGAAAAGATCCCCAGGACTATGCGGACATGACTCAAATGCTCGAGAAGTAAGTTAAATCGATCATTATCCACCATATCAGCAACTTTGTTCATTTCCTGATATATCAAGTAATTGTTTTCTTTGTCTGGCAGGGTTTGGAAAAAATTCACCAAAAAAGCTCCGGGACTCCCGAAGAAGCTGCAATTTAGACACCCGAAAGTAAGTACTATAGTAGCATGTTCCGCGCATCTCCTATTGATTCAAGCGCTAGTTTCATCAATACCATTTGGCATTCTTGCTTATCAGTTTGATTGACCTCTATTTCTTGTAAAGTGGTTGTGGCAGGAACAAGGGAATGATTTCTGTGGATACTACGTTTGCGAGTCCATCCGCCACACGACCTGTGAGCGGGGCTACTCTGACGAACAATATGAAGTGCGTAAATAACAACATTCACAATTTTATTTTATTACCATCATTTGTGTTGAGTTTCATTCATTCATATATATATATATATATATATATATATGTATTGACCCCCTTCTTCAAATTAGATGTTTCGGAAGCGGGATGAACTCCTAGCACCAGCTCGCATGCGAGCAATTCAAGAGGAATTGGCGGCATTCTTTCTTGACCACGTGATCGCTGAAGACGGAGAATACTATGTGGACCATGAGTCCGTATGTTAGGAGATTATATTTGTAAGAGATAATTATTGTATATATGTAGCCGGTAGTGTCGGATAGATATACGAGAACTTGTTGTTCGACCAATCTCTCGGAGAAGGAGAGGTGGTCGATATCACTTCTCTCTGTATGCATATATGTTCATGACGATCTTCTGTTTCCTTCGTTTGCTTACTAGCTAGCTAGCGTGTCTAGTCCTCTCTATACGTATGTATAGTACGTAGCGTCGACCAAGCACGGACATAAGAGAGGACACTTCTCTCTATTAATTATAGCTAGCTAACACAATATATGAAACACCTAAATTAACCCCCAAAACCCCCAACCCCCCCCCCTTTCAAAAAAACAAAAACCCCAGCCACAGAAATGCTGACGCGTGGATGCCTATTGGTCCCGGTTGGTGCCACCAACCGGGACCAAAGGCCCTCCTGCCTGGGCTCCGCGCACAGGCCACGTGGAGGCCCATCTGTCCCGGTTCTGGATTGAACCGGGACTAAAGGGACAGGGCATTAGTACCGACCCTTTAGTCCCGGTTCAGGAACCGGGACAAAAGGCCCTTACGAACCGGGACAACAGGCCCTTTTTCTACTAGTGCAACCGGTTGCAGGGAATTTGAATGCTGATTAGATCAACAAGGAATTATAATCGGTTCATGTTGATTAGCTTGATAAAACCAAAATGACTTCTGACATTGAAAACTTGCTCCTCATTGTCAAATGGTCAGGTTGTCTCGTACATTAACAAATGTGCTTTTTATTACTCTGTCCTACCAATCTGTTATCACATATTTATTTATTCTTAGTATTAATTTTAGCTCATTTCGAAGAGAGTGTGACCTACTACGAACTGTGCTGCTATCGATATACTTACTAAACACTCTGCAGAGGTAGCGCACTTTACCCACACCACGGAATCCATGGCCTCGTCATCCCATTCGGGTGGACCAACGACATTCCGACGAAACCGAACTACTACCATGACACTCTCTTGGCCACTCCGACCAACACCCCTGGGTTCAGTCCTGGGTGGCCCCGTGCCTACCAAAGACACCAACGACCACCGTTGTGGCAAAACAATAAACGGTCCCAAACGGGGACATGAGCTCAAAACCAAACTAGGCACACAAGGCATATGTCTGCCTACCTAATCAGGGTAGCACGTGCCCATAACCTTCCCTCGTTGGAGGCACCCGCGAGAGGCATGACAATAGATCGCATTAAGGCCTTCCCAAAAATGCAAAATGTGGCTGCACTAAAGAAGTTCGATTTGGTGGCACTATGACTCGATCCCATCGACGACGGAGGAGGGTTGTTATTATTAAGTCATATTATTATCTTCTCCATCATCATGAACATATTTAACATGAATGCAACAATGAGCATGCATCATACAAATGCTTTAATAAAATACCAAGCTTCTCGAGTGAACAACTATAGCATAAAGAACATGACGATACCAAGTACTAGCATATCAACGGTGTATTACAATCATCATAACATTTTATAACAAGGTCATGAAAATAAAGTAGAGTAGTGACATGGCATTATCAATAACAACATTCTAATTATCATGGCAAAAGATATCATGAAAACACAAGCATGCATGTTAAGCATAATGGAATAACTGCAAACGACAACAATAAGAAACAACTGCAACTACACACACACAAGGTGCAAGAAAAGTCAACAAGCAAGTTTGGGGCTCGTGATAAGAGGTTGGCTTGCCTGGGGTCGACAAATACTCCGGGAAGAATGTTGGGGAACATAGTAATTTCAAAAAAATTCCTACGCACACTCAAGATCATGGTGATGCATAGCAACGAGAGGGGAGAGTGTGTCCACGTACCCTCGTAGACCGAAAGCGGCAGTGTTAGCACAACGCGGTTGATGTAGTCGTACGTCTTCACGATCTGACCGATCAAGTATCGAACGCACGGCACCTCCGAGTTCTGCACACGTTCAACTCGAGGATGTCCCTCGAACTTTGATCCAGCCGAGTGTTGAGGGAGAGTTTTGTCAGCACGACGGCGTGGTGATGATGATGATGTTCAACCGACACAGGGCTTCGCCTAAGCACCGCTATGATATGATCGAGGTGGATTGTGGTGGAGGGGGGCACCGCACACGGCTAAGAGATCAAGAGATCAATTGTTGTGTCTATGGGGTGCCCCCTGGCCACATATATAAAGGAGTGGAGGAGGGGAGGGGCCGGCCCTCTCTATGGCGCGCCCTAGGGGAGTCCTACTCCCACTGGGAGTAGGATTCCCCCTTTCCTAGTAGAACTAGGAGCCCTTCCAAGTAGTTGGAGTAGGAGAGAAGGAAAGGGAAATGAGAAGAGAATGAAAGTGGGCTGCACCCCCTTGTTCCAATTCCGACTAGGAGGGGGGACGCAGACCTCCTTCCTTTTGGCCTCTCTCCTCTATTCCTGTATGGCCCAATAAAGGCCCATATACTCCCCGGTGAATTCCCGTAACTCTCTGGTACTCTTCCGAAAAATACCGTATCACTCAGTACTCTTTCCGAAAGTCCGAAATATAGTTGTCCAATATATCAGTCTTTACGTCTCGACCATCTTCAACTCCTCGTCATGTCCCCGATCTCATTCGGTGGACTCCGAACTCTTCGGTACAATCAAAACACATAAACTCATAATATAACCGTCATCGAAACGTTAAGCATGCGGACCCTACGGGTTCGAGAACTATGTAGACATGACCGAGACATGTTCTCCGGTCAATAACCAATAGCAGAACTGGATGCTCATATTGGCTCCCACATATTCTACGAAGATCTTTATCGGTCAGGCCGCATAACAACATACTTTGTTCCCTTTGTCATCGGTATGTTACTTCCCGAGATTCGATCGTCGGTATCTCAATACCTAGTTCAATCTCATTACCGGCAAGTCTCTTTACTCGTACCGTAATACATCATCCCACAACTAACTCATTAGTTGCAATGCTTGCAAGGCTTATAGTGATGTGCATTACCGAGTGGGCCTAGAGATACCTCTCCGACAATCGGAGTGACAAATCCTAATCTCGAAATACGCCAACCCAACAAGTACCTTCGGAGACACCTATAGAGCACCTTTATAATCACCCAGTCACGTTGTGATGTTTTATGGCACACAAAGTGTTCCTCCGGTAAACGGGAGTGGCATAATCTCATAGTCATAGGAACATGTATAAGTCATGAAGAAAGCAATAGCAACAAACTAAACAATCAAGTGCTAAGCTAACGGAATGGGTCAAGTCAATCACATCATTCTCCTACTGATGTGATCCCGTTAATCAAATGACAACTCATGTCTATGGTTAGGAAACATTACCATCTTTGATCAACGAGCTAGTCAAGTAGAGGCATACTAGTGACACTCTATTTGTCTATATATTCACACATGTATTATGTTTCCGGTTAATACAATTCTAGCATGAATAATAAACATTTATCATGATATAAGGAAATAAATAATAACTTTATTATTGCCTCTAGGGCATATTTCCTTCAGTCTCCCACTTGCACTAGAGTCAATAATCTAGTTCACATCGCCATGTGATTTAATACCAATAGTTCATATCATCATGTGATTAACACCCATAGTTCACATCGACATGTGACCAACACCCAAAGGGTTTACTAGTCAATAATCTAGTTCACATCGCTATGTGATTAATACCCAAAGAGTACTAAGGTGTGATCATGTTTTTCTTGTGAGAGAAGTTTAGTCAACGGTTCTGCCACATTCAGATCCGTAAGTATTTTGCAAATTTCTATGTCAACAATGCTCTGCACGGAGCTACTCTAGCTAATTGCTCCCACTTTCAATGTATATCCAGATTGAGATTTAGAGTCATCTGGATCAGTGTCAAAATTTGCATCGACGTAACCCTTTACGACGAACCTTTTTTTGTCACCTCCATAATCGAGAAACATATCCTTATTCCACTAAGGATAATTTTGACCGTTGTCTAGTGATCTACTCCTAGATCACTATTGTACTCCCTTGCCAAAATCAGTGTAGGGTATACAATAGATCTGATACACAACATGGCATATTTTATAGAACCTATGGTGAAGGCATAGGGAATGACTTTCATTCTCTTTTTATCTTCTTCCGTGGTCGGGCTTTGACTCTTACTCAATTTCACACCTTGTAACACAGGCAAGAACTCTTTCTTTGACAGTTCCATTTTGAACTAATTCAAAATCTTGTCAAGGTATGTACTCATTGAAAAACATATCAAGCGTCTTGATCTATCTCTATAGATCTTGATGCTCAATATGTAAGCAGCTTCACCGAGGTCTTTCTTTGAAAAACTCCTTTCAAATACTCCTTTATGCTTTGCAGAATAATTCTACATTATGTCCGATCAACAATATGTCATTCACATATACTTATCAGAAATGTTGTAGTGCTCCCACTCACTTCCTTGTAAATACAGGCTTTACCGCAAGTTTGTATAAAACTATATGCTTTGATCAACTTATCAAAGCGTATATTCCAACTCCGAGATGCTTGCACTAGTACATAGATGGATCGCTGGAGTTTGCATATTTTGTTAGCACCTTTATGACCATAGAAGGTTTATTCATGTAAACAAAACAACAATTATTCTCTAACTTAAATGAATAACCGTATTGCAATAAACATGATCAAATCATATTCATGCTCAACGCAAACGCCAAATAACGTTTATTTAGGTTTAACACTAATCCCGAAAGTATAGGGACTGTACGATGATGATCATATCAATCTTGGAACCATTTCCAACACACATCGTTACTTCACCCTTAACTAGTCTCTGTTTATTCTGTAACTCCTGTTTCGAGTTACAAATTTTTTAGCAACCGAACAAGTATCAAATACCCAGGGGCTACTATAAATACTAGTAAGGTACACATCAATAACATGTATATCAAATATACCCTTGTTCACTTTGCCATCGTTCTTATCCACTAAATATTCAGGGCATTTCCGCTTCCAATGACCAGTCCCTTTGCAGTAGAAGCACTTAGTCTCAGGCTTAGGTCCAGACTTGGGCTTCTTCACTTGAGCAGCAACTTGCTTGCCGTTCTTCTTGAAGTTCCCTTTCTTTCCCTTTGCCCTTTTATTGAAACTAGTGGTCTTGTTAATCATCAACACTTGATGCTCTTTCTTGATTTCTACCTTCATCGATTTCATCATCATGAAAAGCTCGGGAATCATTTACGTCATCCCTTGCATACTATAGTTCATGACGATGTTCTACTAACATGGTGATGGTGACTAGAGAATTCTGTCAATCACTATTTTACCTGGAAGATTAACTCCCACTTGATTCAAGCGATTGTAGTACCTAGACAATCTGAGCACATGCTCACTGCTTGAGCTATTCTCCTCCATCTCTTAGATATAGAACTTGTTGGAGACTTCATATCTCTCAACTCGGATATTTTCTTGAAATATTAATTTCAACAACTGGAACATCTCAAATGGTCCATGACGTTCAAAACATCTTTGAAATCCCGATTCTAAGCTGTTAAGCATGGTGCACTAAACTATCAAGTAGTCATCATATTTAGCTAGCCAAACGTTCATAACATTTGCATCTGCTCCTGCAATAGGTCAGTCACCTAGCAGTACATCAAGGACATAATTCTTCTGTGCAGCAATGAGGATAAACCTCAGATCATGGACCCAGTCCGCATCATTGCTACTATCATCTTTCAACTTAGTTTTCTCTAGGAACACATATAAAACATAGGGAAACAATAACGCGAGCTATTGATCTACAACATATATATGCAAATACTATCAGGACTAAGTTCATGATAAATTGAAGTTCAATTAATCATATTACTTAAGAACTCCCACTTAGATAGACATCCCTCTAATCATCTAAGTGATCACGTGATCCATATCAACTAAAACATAACCGATCATCACGTGAAATGGAGTAGTTTTCAATGGTGAACATCATTATGTTGATCATATCTACTATATGATTCACGCTCGACCTTTCGGTCTCCAATGTTCCGAGGCCATATCTGCATATGCTAGGCTCGTCAAGTTTAACCCGGATATTTCTGCGTCAGCACAACGATGTGGTGATGATGATGATGTTCTACCGACGCAGGGCTTCGCCTAAGCACCGCTACGATATGATCGAGGTGGATTATGGTGGAGGGGGGCACCGCACACGGCTAAGAGATCAAGAGATCAATTGTTGTGTCTATGGGGTGCCCCCCAGCCACGTATATAAAGGAGTGGAGGAGGGGAGGGGCCGGCCCTCTCTATGGTGCCCCCCAACTACGACCGAGAGTAGGATTCCCCCTTTCCTAGTAGAACTAGGAGCCCTTACAAGTAGTAGGAGTAGGAGAGAAGGAAAGGGAAAAGAGAAGAGAAGGAAGGAGGGGGCGCAGCCCTTCCCCCTAGTCCAATTCGGACTGGGCCTTGGGGGGCACGCGGCCTGCCTCTCTCTCTTTCCCCTAAAGCCCAATAAGGCCCATACACTCCCCGGCGAATTCCCGTAACTCCCCGGTACTCCGATAAATACCCGAATCCCTCGGAACCTTTTCGATGTCCGAATATAGTCGTCCAGTATATCGATCTTTACGTCTCGACCATTTTGAGACTCCTCGTCATGTCCGCGATCTCATCCGGAACTCCGAACTACCTTCGGTACATCAAAACACATAAACTCATAATATAACCGTCATCGAACTTTAAGCGTGCGGACCCTATGGGTTCAAGAACAATGTAGACATGACCAAGACACGTTTCCGGTCAATAACCAATAGCGGAACCTGGATGCTCATATTGGCTCCCACATGTTCTATGAAGATCTTTATCGGTCAAACCGCATAACAACATATGTTGTTCCCTTTGTCATCGGTATGTTACTTGCCCGAGATTCGATTGTCGGTATCTCAATACCTAGTTCAATCTCGTTACTGACAAGTCTCTTTACTCGTTCCGTAATACATCATCCTGCAACAAACTCATTAGTTGCAATGCTTGCAAGGCTTATAGTGATGTGCATTACCGAGTGGGCCCAGAGATACCTCTCCAACAATCGGAGTGACAAATCCTAATCTCGAAATACGCCAACCCAACAAGTACCTTCGGAGACACCTGTAGAGCACCTTTATAATCACCCAGTCACATTATGACGTTTGTTGGCACACAAAGTGTTCCTCCGGTAATCGGGATTTGCATAATATCATAGTCATAGGAACATGTATAAGTCATGAAGAAAGCAATAGCAACAAACTAAACGATCAAGTGCTAAGCTAACGGAATGGGTCAAGTCAATCACATCATTCTCCTAATGATGTGATCACGTTAATCAAATGACAACTCATGTCTATGGTTAGGAAACATAACCATCTTTGATCAACGAGCTAGTCAAGTAGAGGCATACTAGTGACACTCTATTTGTCTATATATTCACACATGTATTATGTTTCCGGTTAATACAATTCTTGCATGAATAATAAACATTTATCATGATATAAGGAAATAAATAATAACTTTATTATTGCCTCTAGGGCATATTTCCTTCAGTCTCCCACTTGCACTAGAGTCAATAATCTAGTTCACATCGCCATGTGATTTAATACCAATAGTCCTCTCTCGGAGGGTGCTGTTTACGGGCAAGGGCAAAGTGTTCATTTTCACTATGTGAAAACATCATGAAAATGATACCAACGGAGAGATCTCGACGAACAGAGAAAGTGAGCGCTCGAATCACCTCAATCGGAGTTACAGTTGCAAAGTTATGAGCGTTCGTTTGTTAGATAGAAAAATAAATAGAAACTGTCCATTTTTGCTGCTAACGGGTGAACATTCACAATACAAAGTTTTCGGCGCCGGGCTGAAAAAGAGAAAACGCATTCTGAGGAATACGTCTTTGTAATACTGAAAACATATTCTTAAGAGAAGAGATAGCGAAGTACGCTTTCAGTAACGGAAGACGTACTCACCCGAAGTGCGCTTCCACTTAATCCAGTCAGTGGGTGGGCCTGGTCAGCGCTGAGGCAATGATGGGTGGGTCCCGCTTCACCTCCTTCTCTCTCCTTGCGGTCTTCTTCTCGCCCGCGATACAGAGCACAGTGGCGGGCCGGCCGCCGGCCTGGCCATCGCCTCGCTGCTCTAGTGGGCTGGCCATCGAGCGCATGAGAACGACCGCTCCTTGTCGCGCCCAATGATGGTCGCGGGCCTGCTCTGCGTGCACCACAACGCCCGTGCCATGGGGAGGCCACGGCGATGGTCGGAGACAAAGGGCGGCGGGGCTCGGCGATTGGGGGCTCGGGTGGGGGAATGAGGTGGCCGGCAAGCTAGGGAGGGTCGCCGGGGAGTGGCATGCTTGGTGGAGGTCTGGGACAGGGCAAGGGTCGGCCGGAGAGAGAGGTTGGGCGCGGAGGCCATGGGCGGACTCCAGCTAAATTGCCGGGCTCCGGCAGGGGATTCGGCCGGGAACAGGTGTGAGAGGGCTCCAGAGGGAGAGAGGAGGGGGCTGGCTTGCTCGGGGTGGGCTCGTGCTGGCTATTTATAGCCAGGCGAGGAGCACCAGGCCGGGCACCGCCGAACGAGTCCGGTCGCGGCTCTGGTCGTGCCCAGAGGTCACGGGGAGGCATGGGAAGCCAACGAGGGGGGAGTGGACGAGTGTCAGAGGGTCACGGAGACGAGCAGCGCTCGGAGACAAGAGGAGGAAGAGGACAGAAGCGAGGAAGGCGACGATGGCCACAGAGCTCACTGTTCGGTCATTGGAATGGCTTGTCGGAGAAGAAAACAGAGGGGGACAGAGGTCTAGAGGGAAGAGCACGTCGAGGGGGAACTATAGGACATTAATGAGGAGGCCAGAGCTGGTCGGAGCAGCGCTGCCGACGAGAACAATGCGTAGACCACTGTTTTGGCGGGCTGCTCTCGTGGTCACCACGGACAAGGCACGCTCTGGGTTCTTTAATGATGCCAGCTCATGTCTACAGTGTAGTTCGTCCAAGATAGTGTATTAGCACGGTAAAGAAATGGGCAAAGACAAAGGGAGCTGAGTAAACTAAGCTTCACAAGTTTGCTGTTGCAAACTTGGCCACATTCTAGAGATAAAACCAGAGAGGTTAAAAGGTGAACTTGATGTCTGGAAGTCTTAGAGTAGCAATGACTATGGTCCTGGGAATTGTGAGGTCATTAGGACAAAGATTTAACATAGTTGCAATGCAACTACCGAATCTGGTCCAGAAACCAAATGATGAATAAGCACTCACTAGGGGTGATTGATTGAGCTAAAACTTGGCAAAGCTTGATGATTTGGACATACCATGATGCTGTAAAACTTTCATACCAAATGGACTTTCCAAACTAGTACTTCCTTCACAGCTATTATTTCTGCCCAGAAACTTGAGAAAAATCCTCAGGGCAAATGGCTAGGTGAAATAAGCCAAGATTTGGTGGAGATAGGTTATATTGGTAGGAGAAGACTTGGGAAAATTTCCAGCCATAATGGAGCAAGATAAAATATACTTGCTTCACAAACGGAAAATTTGGATAGAATCAAAGAATTACTCCTGTGCTCACATAGTTCAATGGAATTATCTAAATTTTGTAGGAGGGTGATGATATGATCATCAGAGACTGGTAGAAAAGTTTCAGCTCATTTTGATCATCTATGAAGGTACTTCCTTCACAGATAAGCAATTTGAACAGAAACTTGAGAAAATCGATAATGAATATTGGATAGATGGATTGAGCAGATTTTTGGTATCTAGAGGTGAATTATCCATGTTAATCACCATGAAAAATTTCAGCTCCAATGGATCAAGGGTTCAAGCACTTCCCTTGCAAACATTTCAGACATGGAAGAAACTTGCATTGGATCATGTGCTCAATTTATAGTCTTTGAAGCATGGGTTTGGATGGAAATGGTGAAGATATAGCAAGTACAAGCTCCACAAATTATTTGGGAATTTTCCTTGCTACAAAAATAGTAGGTCCTTTGGAAAATGGCAGAAATGCAATATTGGCTTAAAATAGGAAAAGGCAATTTCCCTTATTTAAAAGTGGCCAATATTTTTGCGAGAGCTAATATTAGGCACAAATATCATCTCCACAAATTTTCATGAATTTAGAAGATGACTAGCTATGCCTTTGGATTTTATTCCTCAAAAAGACAAGAAAAGGAATAAATCACAAACGAAAAATATTGCATAGGACTTAGCAATATTTTTGCATATCCAGGGTTTAGAAAGGTAGGAGGGTCTCTAGAAAAATTGGGATGATCAACAGATCAAGGAAAATGATGGTTCCTTTGCAAGCACAATGGAAATATTCAAATTCCAAAAATTGGAATTAGGGTTTTGATGGATTTGAGATGATGCAGATGAGGTCACTACAAAAAAAAGAAACATCCGTGACATTTTGGGCCAAACGAAAAAGATTTATGTCATACATATGACACTTCTATGATGATAATTGTGACAAAACCCGGTATCATCATAGATGTGGTGGGCTCCTACTTCTATGACAAAAAATCATGATAGAAAATGGGCTTTTCGTCCTGGGCGGGCCGGAGAAGCAGCTGCATGACATTCTTTGGGCCGTCCATGATGGAAAAAACCGTGGTAGAAGTGAGGGATGGAAAATTTCGGGGAGTTCCCGGTTACGGTGGGAGGTCGAGGACCGAGCGATGTGCGTTTCTCTCGTACACGTATGCGCGTGTGTGCGAGGCGTTGGCTCTAACTGAACCCGAGCGAGGCGTTGGGCTCTAACTGAACCCGAGCGATTGCACTGCAGGCTACGCGTTACTGAACCCGAGCGATCGATCGATGGCTGTTAACTAAACCCGATCGATGGGATGAACAGTGAGCGTCGCGGGGGGGTTTGGATGAACAGTGAGCGGTGGCGTTGCCTCTGGATGAATAGGACCCCGTGGTGTGGTGGAGGGCTGGATGAACAGTAGACGGTGGGGGTGCCCGTGGAGGGGTGGATGAACAGGACACCGTGGTGTGGAGGGCTGGATAAACAGTAGACGATGGAGGGGTGCCTGTGGAGGGGTGGTTGAACAGGACCCTGTGGTGTGGAGGGCTGGATGAACAGTAGACGGTGGAGGGGTGCCCGTGGAGGGATGGTTGAACAGGACCCCGTGGTGTGGAGGGCTGGATGAACAGTAGATGGTGGAGGGGTGGTTGAACAGTAGTAGGTGGAGTAGCACGTGGTGGAGGCTGGATGAACAGGAGCCCGTGGAGGCTGGATGAACAGGAGCCCATGGTGGCTGGAGGAGGTCGACGGTGGAGATGAACAGTATCCCGTGGAGTCCCGTTTTGCGGTACGCCACACCCCTCCCGATGAACAGGACCCCCGTTTCGACCGTAGCGCTCCAACACATGTCCGTTTCCTCCTTTTTGTTGTACGCCACACCCCTCCCGATCAACAGGACCCCCGTTTCAACCGTAGGAGGTTCGTTTCCTCCGTTTTGCGGTACGCCACACGCCTCCCGATCAACAGGACCCCCGTTTCGACCATAGGAGGTCCGTTTCCTCCGTTTTGCGGTACGCCACACCCCTCCCGATGAACAGGATCCTATTTCGAACATGGCTGGTTAAACACAAGGCATTTTCCTCCGTTCTGCGGTACGCCAGGCCTTGTTTCCATCGCCTGTTCCGTCCAAGCCCTCCCGATGAACACGACGCATTCCGTTGCCTCCCCATGAACACGACGCATTCCGTTGCCTCCCCATGAACACGACGACGACGCTGTTTCTCCGTTCCGACCCAGCCATGTACACGAGCCCTCGCCGTACGTATGCGCGAGTAGGCGTTCGAGACCCTGCCCGTATGTGCACATACGTGGCCGTATTTTCTTTCTTGCACCCTGATTGTTGTACGTACGTGTACATGCTACATGCGCGCCTCTACTACGACACGTGCGCGCCTCTACATCGACCAGTATATATGTACGTACACGTTCACGACCAGAATGACAACGCTACGTACGCTTCGACCAGGTGGGTCCCGACTGTCAGGCACTTCCTTGCGTGCGAAGATGTAGCTGGTGGGTCCCAGCAGTCAGGGGGGCAAATCGTTTTTTTTTTGCCCGGACGCACTTCCTTGCGTGCGAAGGTGTAGCTGGTGGGTCCCAGCAGTCAGGGGGAAACGTTTTTTTTGCGAAACAGGGTGGCCCGTCCGATGGGTCCCCGCTGTCAGGTGGAGGAATGATTATTTTGCACGTAATAAGGAGGCACTTCCTTGCTGTGGTCGTGGACCCAGCTGTCAGCATCTCCACGTACAGTCCACGTCCGATGGAAGTTGTTCCTTGACCACGTTGACCATGCCGCACCGAGAGCACCAAGGCGGTGGACGAGGGCGAGGCCTAGGAAGGGGACGATGGGGAGCCGGGGAAGACACGGCAGTGGAAGCCCGCGCGGAGAGGAGTATAAGGGTTCACTGGTTCGGCTGCGGTGTGAGGCTGCCGTCGCTGCAGGGCCTGGCCAGCGGTGGGAATAGTAGGGGCGGTGAGGCCTCCGCGGCAGCACAGTCGGCCACGGGAGGCAGGAGCAGGCGGCACAACCGGCGCTGCTTTGGGCGGCTGGACCAAGAAGACCAGAGGTTGAAGAAGCACTACGGCCGTTGGATGGACATCGTACGGTCACTGAATCTAGAAAAGTTTATTATTGACTAAGTTGACAAAGCCCTTGGTATGCTCCAACTTAGTAGGCCCACAGGTCAGCCTCCAAAATGGTGCGCCCCAGATGTCAGGGGGAGGAATCATTTTTTGGGCGGCCGAAGCTAAGAATATCTGAGATTGAAGAAGAAGCACGACATCCGTCGGATAGACATCCAACGGGCACTGCTGCTAGAACCGTATGTTGACTATAATAAGATGGCAAAGCCTTGCATACGCGTCAACTTATTTTTTTAGGGGACGCGTCACTTAGTAGGCCCACAAGAGTGTGGGAGATCGAACTTATAGCCCATTTGCGTTTTGTAAGAATGTACAGTCCATTTTGGAATTCTAATGGAATTTATAACAGCCCATTTACAGTTTGTTAAAAGTACAGCCCATTTTCTAGCTAGGACAATGATTAATAATTTCAACCAACCATTGAAGACAGAATTCAATAAAATTTCCCACATTTTGATGGGCTCCGAAATATTTTTATCCCAAAATTTCTAGTCAGATTAAATATAAATTTGTATTACATAAAAATCCAACGAAACATTGCGCGCGTAACAATGAAAATTTAAGATTTTCAAAATCCATAAATAATATTTTATAAACTAATTTTGTGTTTGGTGCATTTTTTATAGTTACTGCCCAGTTTTTATAATTACATCCCATTTATTATTTTTTAAAGCACATTTTCATGTTAAGCCTAATGCATCCCTCCTAGGAAAAGTTTGCAGCCCAGCGGGACGGAGAATAACAAGTTGACCTTGCCTGAGTATTCCTCAAAAAGACGTATAGCTAGGCTAGCCATTTTCATCTTGAAAAAAATTAGTATCTGGGCTGGATATCTAGCCTGGGCTAAACGGGCCACAGCCCGCCCAGTTAATACCCTGCTCTCCTCTGAACAACAACGAAATCATCGCCAAGAAAAACTCAGTGCTCACGCCTCAAAAACACAAATACTGCCCGAGCTGCTTGGTCCCAGCTATCGGCCGCACCTTGTGCAATTCTCTCGTTTATATTGACTACATAGGTTGACAATGGTGTGGGACCGTGATGTCAGGAAACCAGGAGAAAGCAAAAAAAAAATTGTACATAATAAGGAGGCACTTGCGTACGTACGGCTATGGCCCTACACTAGTAGAAAAAGGGCCTATTGTCCCGGTTCGTAAGGGCCTTTTGTCCCGGTTCCTGAACCGGGATTAAAGGGTCGGTACTAATGCCCTGTCCCTTTAGTCCTGGTTCAATCCAGAACCGGGACAGATGGGCCTCCACGTGGCCTGTGCGCGGAGACCATGCAGGAGGGCCTTTGGTACCGGTTGGTGGCACCAACCGGGACCAATAGGCATCCACGCGTCAGCATTTCTGTGGCTGGGGTTTTTGTTTTTTTTGAAAGGGGGGAGGGGTTTGTCGGTTTTGGGGGGTTAATTTAGGTGTTTCATTGTCAGGACCCCGACTCGATGTCACATCGATCTAGCTGGTAACACCTCATATCACTTTGCGGCCTCACGCACGGTATCCCCACGGGTGTCGTCTTACCTTTTCCCGGGACCGTTTGCGCCTTTTGGCTCACGTATATGATAGTGTCGCTAGCATCCATATGATAAAGAGCCCGGGCTGACATGACTAGTCGTAAACCCAAAGCGGCACAGACTTACAGGGACAGGCATCCATGACCCAGCCTCGAACGTGTCGGTCATCAGCAAGTGGGTCCGGGCTGTAGCACTGGGCTAGCAGGACTCCGGTAAACCGGGCTGTAGCGGGCTAACAGGACTCCGGTACTCAAAGCGTGACATTTCCCCGAAGGGACAGACACAGGAACGAAGAAGGACACATGCCGGCCAGCCTAAGTGCTCCAGAGCAGTAGCAAGCTACCATGGCTCAGCGGTAACACTAGGAGACATTTCCCGGTAAGAGAGGCTACTAAAGATAAACAACTAGATGGTCAGATCCCACACATACCAAGCATTTCAATCATACACACAATATGCTCGATATGTGCAAATACAACGAAGCATCACAACATGACTCTATGACACAAGTACTTTATTTAAGGCTCAGGGAGCCATACATAATATACACACAAAGGTACGGGTCTCACGACCCAACATACAAGTCATACAATCATACAAGCCAGCAGCGGAAGTAACTTGTCTGAGTACAGACAACTAGTAAAATAAAAGAGGCTTGGAAAGCCTAGCTATACTATGGTCCTTCACAAGCTCAGGGTCACCACCTGGGTCTTTAGCCTACTCGTTGATGTCAACGTCTACATAGAACCCATCAGAAGGGGTTGCAGCGTCTTCTGTAAAATGTAGAGTATAGCAACATGAGTACAAAGGTACTCAGCAAGACTTACATCAGATCCTACATACATGCATAGTATCAAGAAGGGTTGGTGGAGTTATTGCAGCAAGCCAGCTTTGACTCTTGGCTAGACTATCCTACGATACTCCAACTTGAAATAGTTTTGCGCACACGAGTCCACTACTCACCACTTCAATACACTACCGAGGATCCGCCTCCGTCTTCCTACGGAAGAGCCATCCTCGGCACTCACACTTATCTTGAGGGTTTTAGTAGTTTCCATTTACTTGTCTATGAACTGTATAGGCAACCAAGTAGTCCTTTACCGCGGACGCGGCTATTCGAATAGATCATGTTAACCCTGCAGGGGTGTACTTCTTCATACATGTTTCCACCACTTAGCGTCTGCACACGACATGTGCTCGGCAGACTTCAAGCGAAAGCCGACGTGGGTGTAGACCACGACCTACCTAAACACTTAAGCCTCTAGTCCAGGTTTATCGCCTATTCAGGTTCCATCCGCAGGGAGTCCGGCCGAGGTTTCCCATACGGCCCCGAACGATGTGAACAGGGTTCCCGAGATACCTAACGGGTATTCGGTACACCGTGCCACGTACCTACCGCATCACAGCCCACCCCTACGGTCAGCACTGTCCACGGCCTCCAGTAGGCTACAAACACCAGAAACTACTTGCAACTCCTGGACAGAGAGCTAGGGTGAATAAGAAGTCGAGCGGGGTCATATTTCAGGGCCCAATGCATGGTAGTAGCTGTATCTTAAATCACACATACAGAACTCAGTGCTTAAGGTCGGCTTCAATGAAACAACCCACCATGTACTCCTACATGGCCTCTCATCGATACCTTTACCAAATCGTGTTCACCACACCACTCTCATTACCAACATAATCATTTCACTCTAGCCCATCACCCAGATGAACCAGACCTGACACAACTCTAAGCATAGCAGGCATAGCAAGGTAGGAACAACACATACATATGGCTCAATCAACTCCTACACATGCTAGTGGGTTTCATCTAGTTACTGTGGCAATGACAGGTCATGCAGAGGAAATGGGTTCAACTACCGTAGCACACAGCAGTTTGAATCACGTTGTCTTAATGCAGTAAAAGAGAGCAGGAGCGAGAACATGGGATTGTATCGATATGATCAAATGGTTGGTTGCTTGCCTGATGGTCCGATGCACGGATACGGTTCTTCGTTAGGGTAATCACGGTACTCCTCGGGGACAGATCCTGTCGCAAAGGATAACGATACACAGGCATCACCAAACAATATGCAACAATATGATGCATGCATGAACATGGCAATATGAGTGTGTTGGGCTAATGCAACTTAAAACCAGAAGGGTTTGAACAAATTTGAATCAAAGATTCAAATTCCAAATTCAATTATGCCCTTTTAAAGTGCCTTTTCTTGTTCTGATTAAAACATCAATTTAACTTGTTTGATCATGCATGAAAATAGTACAGATGGATAGATTGGATTTTTCTGATCATTTTTCATATATAATTTGTCCAATTTGGAGTTACAGAATAAAAGTTATGAATTTTTGAAGTTTAAATAATATTCTGGAATTTCCTGATTTAATTTAAATCCAGAAATTCAATTACTGCGTCAGCCTGACATCACAGTGGCATCAGCAGGTCAACAGGGCTGGCTCGGGTCAAACCTGACGTGTGGGGTCCACACGTCAGTGACACAGGGCTAATCCCGCGTTGACCCGGGCTGGTTAGCTTTCACTAGGCCCTGGGGCCCACTTGTCAGCGTCAGTAGGTGGGGGGGGGGGTTAGTGGCTAATTAACTAGGCCACGTCAGCTCGCCGGAGTTCTGGCCGGCGGCGACCATCAGCGCGGCGGCGAGAGTGGTTTTGGTCGTTTCGGCCACCAAATGGATCGCGGAGGCCACCGGAGTGGAGCTGAGGACAACCCGCAGCTCTTGGCGGAGCCCGTTGGGGTCGGGGTGGCCGGAGTCGACGGCGGCGAGCTCGGCTGCGGCCGCCGGGGTTCGGTCGTGCACGGGAACGGTGTTGCAGGGCGTTAGGGGGGGTGTTGGAGCGTGCTACGTGCTCCTAGTGAGATGTGGAGCACGATGGCGTGCTCGGTTGGGCGCTACGGCGATCGTGGCCACGACGGCAACATCGCCGGCGGCGTGAAGCTCTCGGCCGTGAGAGAGAGAGTGAGGGAGAGCCGGGGGAGAGTGAATGGGGTGTCGGCGAGGTCGGGGCGACGACCAGAAGACGATCCACGCGGCGCAACGGCGACCAGGGCGATGCAGAGAGGCTGGGTGGTGCGTGGCGAGCTCGGGCGCGCCATGCTCACCTCCCTGCCTGCTCTGGCGAGGGGAAGCAGCTGGCTGGCACGGGCCAGCACAGTGCTGGGCCGGCTGGGCTGGGCCGCACAGGGAGGAGCCCAGGTAAGCTTCTCCCTTTATTTAATTTCTGTTTTCTGTTTTTATTTAATATATCTGCAACTTTGTTGAATTAAATAAAATACCTAGGCAACTCCAAAAATCACCAAACTACTCCTGGTCCATAGTTGGATTATTTCCAACATGAAACATTTTAGCTTGGAGATATTTGAGCATTTAAATATTTTATATTATTTTAAATGCCCAAATTCAAATATCTATGATTTAATTCAAAAACCCTAGGATGGCCTAGAAAAATGTGCACCACTTTTGGCAGAGGTTCTGAACCAAGGCAAAAATGATGGGCATTTTAGAAGGGCATTTCAGGTTCATTGAAAAATTATTTTAGTAACCCTAGTTGGTTTCAGAGGGGACTGGGGGTTCTGTCATCCCCATTTCAAGTTTCTGATGAAAGAGTAAACATGATGCAACATTCTAATGCATGACTAGCTAGGGTGTGACAACTCACCCCCACTCAAAAGAATCTCGTCCCGAGATTTGGGTTCCTCCGAGAAGAAGGCGGGATATTCAAGTCGAAGACGATCCTCCCTTTCCCAAGTTGCTTCATCTTCAGAATGGTGCGACCATTGAACCTTGAGAAACTTGATATTATGACGTCGCGTGGTACGTTCGGCTTGATCGAGGATCCGAATGGGGTACTCTCGATATGTAAGATTATCTTGGAGATCAAGCGTTTCGTGGTCCACTTCACGGATAGGATCCGAGAAGCAACGCCTGAGTTGAGAAACGTGGAAGACATCGTGAACTCTGGAGAGGTGTGGAGGTAGTTCCAATTGGTAGGCAACTTCTCCTCGTTTGGCAAGAATGCGAAAAGGTCCAATGTAACGAGGAGCCAATTTGCCCTTGATACCGAAACGATGGGTTCCCTTCAGAGGGGTGACCCGAAGGTAAGCCTTCTCGTCAACCTCAAAAGTCATAGCCTTATGTTTTCGGTCATATTGACTCTTTTGACGGGATTGGGCTGTTTTCAACTTTTCACGAACGATTCGAACTTGTTCTTCTGCTTCCTGAATCATATCCGGGCCAAAGAATTGTCTTTCCCCAGTCTCTGACCAATTAAGGGGTGTTCGACATCGTCGTCCATAGAGAACTTCAAAAGGGGCTTTACCCAAGCTAGATTGATAGCTGTTGTTGTAAGCGAATTCGGCAAATGGAAGGCACTTCTCCCAGTCCATTCCGAACGAGATAACAGAGGCTCGAAGCATGTCTTCCAGAATCTGATTGACGCGTTCCACTTGACCACTTGACTGAGGGTGGAAAGCGGTGCTAAAGGAGAGACGAGTTCCCATAGCATTTTGGAAACTTTCCCAAAATCGAGAGGTGAAAAGACTTCCTCGATCCGAATTGATTTCCAAAGGAACACCATGGAGAGACACTATTCGGGAGATGTATAAGTCTGCCAGCTGACTAGCGGTTATACTCTCTCGAACAGGTAGGAAATGAGCTACTTTGGAAAGACGATCGACCACGACGAAGATAGCATTATTCCCTCTCTTGGTCCTGGGAAAACCGGTAATGAAATCCATACCAATTTTATCCCATTTCCATTCAGGAATAGCTAAGGGTTGAAGGGTGCCAGCAGGCCGTTGATGCTCTACTTTTACACGACGACAGACGTCGCAATTTGCAATATACCGAGCAATTTCTCTCTTCATCCTAGTCCTTGTCGCGAGGCGTCGCAGTAGATAACAAAGTCTTTGGGGAAGTCTGGCGGTACCAGTACGGGAGCAGAAGTCAGGCGTCTTTTCAGTTCCTGAAAACTGTGCTCACATTGTGGAGTCCATTCGAACTTCTTATCTTTCTTGAGGAGTTCGGTTAGGGGTTTAGCAACTTTGGAGAAGTTCTCGACAAAGCGACGACAATAGCTCGCTAAGCCCAGGAAACTCCGAACTTGCTTGACCGATTCGGGTGGAGTCCAATTAAGGACGGCTTGAACTCGCTCAGGGTTAACAGCAATACCTTTACCAGATATTACATGACCCAGATAGGTCACTTCTGACAACCAAAATTCACATTTCAAAAATTTGGCATAAAGGCGATGCTCTCGAAGTTTCTTCAACAATAGCCTTAAATGTTCGGCATGTTCTTCCTCGTTCTTGGAGTAGATGAGTATATCATCGAGATAAACTACGACGAATTTATCCAAATACTCCATGAAGATTGAGTTCATTAACCGAGAAAAGGTGGCTGGAGCGTTGGTTAGACCGAAGGACATGACGGTGTACTCGTATTGGCCATAACGAGTAACAAAGGCCGTTTTAGGAATGTCCCCGTTTCTGATTTTGATTTGATGGTAGCCCAACCTCAAATCCATCTTAGAGAAGACTGAGGATCCAGCGAGCTGATCATACAGATCGTTGATCCTGGGAAGTGGATATTTGTTTTTGATTGTGACCAAATTGACAGGTCGGTAATCAACAACCATCCGGTCCGTACCATCCTTCTTCTTGACGAATAGGACGGGGCAAGCCCACGGAGATGAACTAGGGCGGATGAAACCCTTTTTCAAGGACTCATCGAGTTGTTTCTTAAGCTCGGCTAGTTCTAGGGGTGCCATCTTATAAGGTCTTCTAGCAATCGGAACGGTTCCTGGAATGAGGTCTATTACGAACTCAACATCCCTGTCAGGTGGGACACCTGGCAATTCCTCTGGAAAGACATCCGGGAAGTCACGGACTACCGGAACGTCCTCAAGGTCTGGCAAAGGGCTGGCGTTAAGAGAATATAATTGTCGCTTGGCTATTCGGGTCAAGACATTGACTATCTTCCCCGAAGGATGGGTGAGTTGAACAGTCCTAGAGAAGCAATCAATTTTGGCATGATGAGCTGACATCCAGTCCATACCCAAAATGATATTAATATCTGAAGATTTAAGGGCTATCAAAGATGCGAGAAAAACAAGTCTGTCGACTTGGATTTCATTTCCATGGCTTACTCTAGAAGTTTGCCATTTGGATCCCGGAGTTTGAATTACCATAGAGGATGGCAAGTCACAGAATGCAACGTTATGCAAACGAGCATAATTTTCGGATATAAAAGAATGAGAGGCTCCTGTATCGAAAAGAACAGATGCCGGGTGGCAATTAACAAGAAGCGTACCGAGAACGACGTTGGGATCTTCTTGAGCTTCTTCGGCAGAGACACAGTTGACATGGCCACGTGAAGCGGTGACCGGTTTAGCATGAAACACTTTTCCTGTCGGCTTGCCACGGCCAACAGCTTTAGCAGATTGATTGGGGTTGGTCTGGGGACACTCACGCATATAGTGACCAGATTCCCCACACTTGAAACAAGTCACGGAACTGGTACGTGGAGGAGCATTATTGGTTGGACCCCCATAGGGCTTGGCCGGTGCAGACTGTTGAGCGGGGCGAGGCGCCTGGAAAGATGGCCTCGGTGTGAACCTGGGTGGCAAGGCGGTGTTGGGTACCCACACGCGGCGCTTCTGAGGACCAGCACCGGATGAGGAACCCGTGTCACGTCCATGCTTGCGTGTTGCGTCATAGTCAGTCTGACCAGTTTCAGCACTGATGGCTTTGTTGACAAGTTTTGAAAAAGATGTGCACTCATGCAGACGGAGGTCGCGGCGAGGCTCAGGACTAAGGCCCTTGCGGAACCTTGCTTGCTTCTTGGCGTCAGTAGAAACTTCCTCGGTTGCATATCGTGCAAGATTACCAAACTCCCTGCTATAGACATCCACAGAAAGTCGGCCTTGGGTGAAATTGCAAAATTCTTCACGCTTACGGTCCATGAGACCCTCCGGAATGTGATGTTCACGGAAAGCCTCGCTGAACTCAGCCCAAGTTGTGACATGGCCTGCTGGGCGCATAGCTCCATAATTCTCCCACCATAGACTGGCGGGGCCTTCAAGATGATATGCAGCAAAGGTGACCTTGTCAGCCTCCGCTACCAGCGCGGAACGCAGTTTGTGAGAGATACTGCGAAGCCAGTCATCAGCGTCGAGAGGCTCGACGGAGTGGTGGAACGTGGGTGGATGCAATTTGATGAAATCACTGAATGACACCATGTTAGCCCTCTGATGGTGTGCTGTATTCTGTTCAATACGCTCCAACAAACGGTTTGTCTCCCGCTTGTTTCTCTCAGCTTCCATCATCACCTCGGCTAGTGAAGGAGGATGAGGCAGAGTTTCATTTCTGGCTTCACTGCCTTCGGCCTGCTCTTGGGAAGCAGGGTTAGCGCGCGTGTTGACCATCCTAGGTAACAAGACAATGATTTAGTCAGGATGGTAAAATTCCGACATAGGGTACATAATGTAAGGAATAACTCGGAATGCAAGATGATCATCCGTATGACATGGTAGATACAGAAACTGCTTCTTTATTCCATTGTCATACACACCATACAGGTTTAGTACAAGACCAAGCAAAGTACTAATACGGTGAAAAGAGGATTACATCTCATCGGAGGCATCTCAAGCTCCTATACATTATTTTTCTACATCTCCGGAAGGAGTACAAACTAGGTCATATCCCACGAGTCACGCAGGACGATAGACGACACAGCTAGTGCGAACTAGTGATACTACTACTAACTCAGACCGATCCGTAGTAGTCCTCGTAGAAGTCACCTCCATAGCCTGGAAGTTCAACATGATCATCCGGAAACAGACGGTCTCGCGGAGCTTGTGGTCCATAGGGGCTAGGATGAGGCCTTGGACCAGCAAACGGTGGCCTGCGGGGACCGCGAGGTGGGGTGATGCCTCCTACATCACGCCAAACCATCACGTCCGGCAGAGCAGATCTCACAGGATAGAGATCGCGCATATCTGAATATCCAGCTTGCACCGCCGGTGCGAACCGAGTCAAAGTGGCCCAGTGGTCAGCACGGGTATTGAAGAGCTCTAACCTTAAGGCCCGATTTTCACGGTCCTTATCCTCGAGCATCTCAGCAGTGGTGCGAGTCCGTGAATCCTCCTGAGTGGAGTCAGCATAGATAGCCTGGAGATACCCTTGTGCTCCCGGAAGTGATCCTGGCATATACCGGAAATCAGAGTCCCGAAATAGACCAGATCTGACTCGCATAATGGTCATCATAGAGTAGGCGGCATCCTGCACAGCCATCTCGATAGTAACCCCGAGTCCATAGGAGCAGTGAAGAGGCTCGGTGGATCCAGGATAGGATGGAAATATCCTGACAGTGCAGAGATACTGGCTTTGATTAAAATCTCGGAATTGCTCTTCGACCGTGTACTCAGGATACCAGCGGTATCCAGCCTCAGTCATTACCCTGACCAACTTAGCTGTATGGCCGGGTACATCTAGGCATCGAGTCAGGCGAACCACTTGATTGAGGTCGCGAGTGGCCATCTGAAAGCATAATCATAATGCAAAGGCATTAGAATTTCTAGCAAAATTTCGGCAGCATAACAGCTGTAAATGCTCAAAAAGGATATTGAGACATTTGACAAAGGATTTCGTACACACTCAACATCATCATATCAAGTTCTGGAACCATTCCATCAACATAATGTGGTAGTAGAACTGAACTAGGCTGATAACCATCAAACTTATAAGGTACTACTGATTAGTAACACGTGATCCTGATAGAGAGAACAGATCCTAATTCCTTAACCCCCGGTGGAAGAATGGACTGACTCAGATCAGAAGGTCATAAGGTACAAGGAGTAAAAAGAGCCTTACGTTCCAACCCACAAACAATTCCCTTATATAACTAAAGAATTTCTAGACTCAACTTCGACCAGTTTGGCTTGGAGAACCTACAGGCAGTCCGGCTCTGATGCCAACGCTGTCAGGACCCCGACTCGATGTCACATCGATCGAGCTGGTAACACCTCATATCACTTTGCGGCCTCACGCACGGTATCCCCACGGGTGTCGTCTTACCTTTTCCCGGGACCGTTTGCGCCTTTTGGCTCACGTATATGATAGTGTCGCTAGCATCCATATGATAAAGAGCCCGGGCTGACATGACTAGTCGTAAACCCAAAGCGGCACAGACTTACAGGGACAGGCATCCATGACCCAGCCTCGAACGTGTCGGTCATCAGCAAGTGGGTCCGGGCTGTAGCACTGGGCTAGCAGGACTCCGGTAAACCGGGCTGTAGCGGGCTAACAGGACTCCGGTACTCAAAGCATGACATTTCCCCGAAGGGACAGACACAGGAACGAAGAAGGACACATGCCGGCCAGCCTAAGTGCTCCAGAGCAGTAGCAAGCTACCATGGCTCAGCGGTAACACTAGGAGACATTTCCCGGTAAGAGAGGCTACTAAAGATAAACAACTAGATGGTCAGATCCCACACATACCAAGCATTTCAATCATACACACAATATGCTCGATATGTGCAAATACAAAGAAGCATCACAACATGACTCTATGACACAAGTACTTTATTTAAGGCTCAGGGAGCCATACATAATATACACACAAAGGTACGGGTCTCACGACCCAACATACAAGTCATACAATCATACAAGCCAGCAGCGGAAGTAACTTGTCTGAGTACAGACAACTAGTAAAATAAAAGAGGCTTGGAAAGCCTAGCTATACTATGGTCCTTCACAAGCTCAGGGTCACCACCTGGGTCTTTAGCCTACTCGTTGATGTCAACGTCTACATAGAACCCATCAGAAGGGGTTGCAGCGTCTTCTGTAAAATGTAGAGTATAGCAACATGAGTACAAAGGTACTCAGCAAGACTTACATCAGATCCTACATACATGCATAGTATCAAGAAGGGTTGGTGGAGTTATTGCAGCAAGCCAGCTTTGACTCTTGGCTAGACTATCCTACGATACTCCAACTTGAAATAGTTTTGCGCACACGAGTCCACTACTCACCACTTCAATACACTACCGAGGATCCGCCTCCGTCTTCCTACGGAAGAGCCATCCTCGGCACTCACACTTATCTTGAGGGTTTTAGTAGTTTCCATTTACTTGTCTATGAACTGTATAGGCAACCAAGTAGTCCTTTACCGCGGACGCGGCTATTCGAATAGATCATGTTAACCCTGCAGGGGTGTACTTCTTCATACATGTTTCCACCACTTAGCGTCTGCACACGACATGTGCTCGGCAGACTTCAAGCGAAAGCCGACGTGGGTGTAGACCACGACCTACCTAAACACTTAAGCCTCTAGTCCAGGTTTATCGCCTATTCAGGTTCCATCCGCAGGGAGTCCGGCCGAGGTTTCCCATACGGCCCCGAACGATGTGAACAGGGTTCCCGAGATACCTAACGGGTATTCGGTACACCGTGCCACGTACCTACCGCATCACAGCCCACCCCTACGGTCAGCGCTGTCCACGGCCTCCAGTAGGCTACAAACACCAGAAACTACTTGCAACTCCTGGACAGAGAGCTAGGGTGAATAAGAAGTCGAGCGGGGTCATATTTCAGGGCCCAATGCATGGTAGTAGCTGTATCTTAAATCACACATACAGAACTCAGTGCTTAAGGTCGGCTTCAATGAAACAACCCACCATGTACTCCTACATGGCCTCTCATCGATACCTTTACCAAATCGTGTTCACCACACCACTCTCATTACCGACATAATCATTTCACTCTAGCCCATCACCCAGATGAACCAGACCTGACACAACTCTAAGCATAGCAGGCATAGCAAGGTAGGAACAACACATACATATGGCTCAATCAACTCCTACACATGCTAGTGGGTTTCATCTAGTTACTGTGGCAATGACAGGTCATGCAGAGGAAATGGGTTCAACTACCGTAGCACATAGCAGTTTGAATCGCGTTGTCTTAATGCAGTAAAAGAGAGCAGGAGCGAGAACATGGGATTGTATCGATATGATCAAATGGTTGGTTGCTTGCCTGATGGTTCGATGCACGGATACGGTTCTTCGTTAGGGTAATCACGGTACTCCTCGGGGACAGATCCTGTCACAAAGGATAACGATACACAAGCATCACCAAACAATATGCAACAATATGATGCATGCATGAACATGGCAATATGAGTGTGTTGGGCTAATGCAACTTAAAACCAGAAGGGTTTGAACAAATTTGAATCAAAGATTCAAATTCCAAATTCAATTATGCCCTTTTAAAGTGCCTTTTCTTGTTCTGATTAAAACATCAATTTAACTTGTTTGATCATGCATGAAAATAGTACAGATGGATAGATTGGATTTTTCTGATCATTTTTCATATATAATTTGTCCAATTTGGAGTTACAGAATAAAAGTTATGAATTTTTGAAGTTTAAATAATATTCTGGAATTTCCTGATTTAATTTAAATCCAGAAATTCAATTACTGCGTCAGCCTGACATCACAGTGGCATCAGCAGGTCAACAGGGCTGGCTCGGGTCAAACCTGACGTGTGGGGTCCACACGTCAGTGACACAGGGCTAATCCCGCGTTGACCCGGGCTGGTTAGCTTTGACTAGGCCCTGGGGCCCACTTGTCAGCGTCAGTAGGTGGGGGGGGTTAGTGGCTAATTAACTAGGCCACGTCAGCTCGCCGGAGTTCTGGCCGGCGGCGACCATCAGCGCGGCGGCGAGAGTGGTTTTGGTCGTTTCGGCCACCAAATGGATCGCGGAGGCCACCGGAGTGGAGCTGAGGACAACCCGCAGCTCTTGGCGGAGCCCGTTGGGGTCGGGGTGGCCGGAGTCGACAGTGGCGAGCTCGGCTGCGGCCGCCGGGGTTCGGTCGTGCACGGGAACGGTGTTGCAGGGCGTTAGGGGGGGTGTTGGAGCGTGCTACGTGCTCCTAGTGAGATGTGGAGCACGATGGCGTGCTCGGTTGGGCGCTACGGCGATCGTGGCCACGACGGCGACATCGCCGGCGGCGTGAAGCTCTCGGCCGTGAGAGAGAGAGAGTGAGGGAGAGCCGGGGGAGAGTGAATGGGGTGTCGGCGAGGTCGGGGCGACGACCAGAAGACGATCCACGCGGCGCAACGGCGACCAGGGCGATGCAGAGAGGCTGGGTGGTGCGTGGCGAGCTCGGGCGCGCCATGCTCACCTCCCTGCCTGCTCTGGCGAGGGGAAGCAGCTGGCTGGCACGGGCCAGCACAGTGCTGGGCCGGCTGGGCTGGGCCGCACAGGGAGGAGCCCAGGTAAGCTTCTCCCTTTATTTAATTTCTGTTTTCTATTTTTATTTAATATATCTGCAACTTTGTTGAATTAAATAAAATACCTAGGCAACTCCAAAAATCACCAAACTACTCCTGGTCCATAGTTGGATTATTTCCAACATGAAACATTTTAGCTTGGAGATATTTGAGCATTTAAATATTTTATATTATTTTAAATGCCCAAATTCAAATATCTATGATTTAATTCAAAAACCCTAGGATGGCCTAGAAAAATGTGCACCACTTTTGGCAGAGGTTCTGAACCAAGGCAAAAATGATGGGCATTTTAGAAGGGCATTTCAGGTTCATTGAAAAATTATTTTAGTAACCCTAGTTGGTTTCAGAGGGGACTGGGGGTTCTGTCATCCCCATTTCAAGTTTCTGATGAAAGAGTAAACATGATGCAACATTCTAATGCATGACTAGCTAGGGTGTGACATTCATATATTGTGTTAGCTAGCTATAATTAATAGAGAGAAGTGTCCTCTCTTATGTCCGTGCTTGGTCGACGCTACGTACTATACATACGTATAGAGAGGATTAGACACGCTAGCTAGCTAGTAAGCAAATGAAGGAAACAGATGATCGTCATGAACATATATGCATACAGAGAGAAGTGATATCGACCACCTCTCCTTCTCCGAGAGATTCATCAAACAACAAGTTCTCGTATATCTATCCGACACTACCGGCTACATATATACAATAATTATCTCTTACAAATATAATCTCCTAACATACGGACTCATGGTCCACATAGTATTCTCCGTCTTCAGAGATCACGTGGTCAAGAAAGAATGCCGCCAATTCCTGTTGAATTGCTCGCATGCGAGCTGGTGCTAGGCGTTCATCCCGCTTCTGAAACATCTAATTTGAAGAAGGGGGTCAATACATATATATATATATATATATATATATATATATATGAATGAATGAAACTCAACACGAATGATGGTAATAAAATAAAATTGTGAATGTTGTTATTTACGCACTTCATATTATTCGTCAGAGTAGCCCCGCTCACAGGTCATGTGGCAGATGGACTCACAAACGTAGTATCCACAGAAATCATTCCCTTGTTCCTGCCACAACCACTTTACAAGAAATAGAGGTCAATCAAACTAATAAGCAAGAATGTGAAATGGTATTCATGAAACTAGCGCTTGAATCAATAGGAGATGCGCAGAACATCCTACTATAGTACTTACTTTCGTGTGTCTAAATTGCAGCTTCTTCGGGAGTCCCGGAGCTTTTTTGGTGAATGTTTTCCAAACCCTGCCAGACAAAGAAAACAATTACTTGATATATCACGAAATGAACAAAGTTGCTGATATAGTGGATAATGATCGATTTAACTTACTTCTCGACCATTTGAGTCATGTCCGCGTAGTCCTGGGGATCTTTTCATCTTGAGTCTAAGATGGTTACTAGTCCCTGCTCAAGCTTAATCTCTAGGAGAATATAGTGGAAACTGCACACGCATGCATAACTCATCAATTACATTACTATAACCTTGACTAATATATAAGGGAAATCGAATACGCACAAGACAGTAACACTCACTTGAAGTTGTAAGGAAAGAGTATTATATCTTTGTTTTCATTTATTACCAACGATCGTAGCAAGTTGGCCTCGGTATCTACGGCATGAAATTTAACCTGAGTTGCATCTATGATATTTGTGTTAATGAACCGAATACCACCGATTTGTCTTTTCTTCAATTCGACGATCTTCAATCTGCATAATCTAGTGAGGATAATTATAAATACATGCAATGAAAGAGCTGAGCTATATAGAGAGACTTAGTGACAAAAGTAGTACTACTTACAGACAGTAGCAGGTGACCGTTGCTTTATCGAGGGCCAATTGATTAAAAAACTGAAAGAACTCCTCAAATGGAACAGGCAATAGATCAATTCCAACGAGGTCATGCTCCTTTTTAACTCTCACATACAAAGTACTCCTCCCACCAGACTCTCTTCAGATTTTCAAGTACCAATCATGCAATCTTCGCATCATCGTTGATAGAGATCTTTCATCTTTGATGAGAGGCTTCCCGTACTCGTATCTTTGTATCTTCACCTCCATGAAATCATAATGTACATCATCGGGCAGGTAATCTCCAAGATTGCTATAACCGGGCACCATCCTTGGATCATTAGCGACGATGTCGCTAGGCACCTTGAGCGGGGGGCACGATTGCTTCGCTTGTTCGCCGAGCTGGGCAATTTGTTTCCCAGCTCGTCTTTCTTTCAGCCTTTTATCACTGATAGTACATCCCGATCGCTCCGCTTTGGAAAATTCCTTTCCAATAATGCGCTCATAGTTTCCTTTCGGCGGAGACTTGGGTGGTTTTGTCAAGGCAGCCAGAGTGCGCTTCGCTTTCACCGGATCTACATTCTCCTCCGGAGGTGGATGTTTCTTTGCTTTCACCCCTTCAAAGTAGTTCCTCACTTCTTCTCGCCTGATCTCGGCGTTCTCCTCCGGGGTCCTCTCGTATGGTAACTTCTTTGGAGTCTTCAGAGAAGGACCGAATCTGTATGTCCTCCCGCCTCTGGCTATACTGCTAGACGCCGGCAGAGCAGATGGAGCGGTTGTCTTCTTTACTTGCTTACGAGGCGGAGCAAAAGGACTACGACGCGCCGGAGCAGCCGGAGCAGAGGCAGGTCTCTTCCTCCCTTGCTGACGAGGCGGAGAAGGAGGAGGCTGGCTGCTCGGGCGCGCCGGCGCAGGCAGAGAAGGAGGCGGATTGCCGCCACGCGCCGGAGAAGGAGCCGGCCGAGTGCCCTGATCGTCACTCGCCGGAGGAGGAGGCGGTGGAGTGCCCTGACTCGCCGGAGGAGGAGGCGGAGGCGTTAGTTCGGAAGGTTGATGAGCTCCTTCCACCATAGGCATGGAGTCTTCAGACCAGAACCTAGCCGAGTCTCCCCTTCACCGGTAGGGTGGTCAAGCTGGAGGTCCTCAAATCTCTCTGTTATTTCATCCACCATCACCCTAGCATATCCTTCTGGAACGGCCGGTAGTGAAAAGTTGCGCCGGGTTCAGTAGGAAAAACAGAGCCAACAGCCGCCTTGACCTTCATATTAATCCATTGCGTCATAAGGTGGCAATTTTGAGACTCCGTGATAGCATCCACGGGATAGCTGACAGGAGCCGTCAAGACATGCTCCGGCTGAAGCAGCTCGGTGGAAGCCACGCTGCTTCTCCGCTGAGATGGCGGGGTAGCTTCGGGGGAAGCTTCGGTAGTTCATTTGCTGTGATTTGCTTCCCGTTCCTCTATCGCTTGTACCCTTGCTTGCAGCGCCTGCGTTTGGGTCTGCTGCAATTTTTTCCTCCTCTCCTGGGATTTGTAACCGCCTGCGTCCGGAAACCCAACCTTCCATGGAATGGAGCCTGGCGTGCCTCGTGTCCGTCCAGGGTGCTCAGGATTCCTGAGGGCCATTGTGAGCTCGTCGTTCCCTCTGTCTGGAACGAACGTCCCTTGCTGCGCTGCTTCGATATACTACTGAAGCTTCTTGACTGGTATGTCCATTTGATCGTTCGTCCAAATGCACTTCCCTGATACAGGGTCCAAGGTTCCACCAGCCTCGAAGAACCAAGTCCGGCAACGGTCTGGCCAGTTAATTGTCTCTGGTTCGATCCCTTTATCAACCAGATCATTCTCAGTCTTGGCCCACTTAGGCCGGGCTACGAGGTAGCCACCTGACCCCGTGCGATGGTGATGCTTCTTCTTCGCAGCATTTGGCTTGTTTGTCGCCGACATCTTCTTACTCTTTTCCGATGTCTTGTGGGCCACAAATGCGGGCCAGTGATCTCTGATCTTCTCATATCTACCCTTGAATTCTGGTGTCTCTTTATTTTCGACAAACTTATGCAGCTCTTTCTTCCACCTCCTGAATAGTTCTGCCATCCTCTTAAGAGCAAAAGACTTGATTAATTGCTCTTTAGCTGGCTTCTGCAGATCATCCTCTAGCGGTAGGGTGAAATTTGACTTAAGCTCAGTCCAAAGATCATTTTTCTGCATATCATTGACATAAGACACCTCAGGGTCTTCTGTAGCCGGCTTTAACCATTGCTGGATGCTGATCGGGATCTTGTCCCTAACCACAACCCCGCACTGAGCAACAAACGTGCTCTTTGTCCGGAGGGGTTCAATCGGTTGGTCGTCGGGCGCGATTGCTATGATCTCAAACTTTTCATCCGAGCTCAACTTTTTCTTCGGGCCTCGTCTCTTTACCGAAGTTGTGCTCGATCCGGAGGGCTAGAAAAAAGAACAAAGACTTAATTAATATGTGTACATACCAAAACAATGAATGCATCAATTAGCTAGTCAGCAGAAGCTTAACTAATATATATACCTGGCCGGACTCGGTTTGGTCACCGGAGACATCATCACGGTCTCCTTCTTGCACCGACATTGGGTCACCGGAGCTGTCCTCACGGTCTCCTTCTTGCACCGACATTAGGTCATCGGAGCCATCATAATAATAGCCAGGTGCTTCCGGACCATCGGTGTCGTTGAGAAACAACGAGCAGACGGCATCAATTCCTCGTGCGATTATGTCCCCAACAACTCTTCTTGTACTTCATCTCGGGCGGTGTCCATAGTTTCTACAAATATTTACAACATGGCAATTATTATTCAAACAAGACAGATGGACATATAAGTGGAAAACGTAGAACTAATATTAATTAGTGGCCTCAACGCTGCTTCTCTAGGGTTTGGGGTGGCGTCGACGCTGCTTCTCTAGGGTTTGGGGTGCCCTCGACAACGCTTCAAGGATAAAAAAAGAAGAGGATGAAGAAACAAAAGAGGAGAAGAAAGAATAGAGGAGTTAGTAAGAACTCCTCTATTCTTTCTTCTCCTCTTTTTTTTTCTTCTTCCTCTTTTTTTCATCGGGAACGAGGGTCGTCGAGGGTCACCGAGCGGTATAGGAAACCCTAAATAGCAAGTATCGTGGGTGTGAGATACATGTGGCCGTCGGTGTCGGACACTACATCCACGTCCCACAAGTGACGTGGGCGTCGAAGCCTGCGTCACTTGTGGGACGTGGATGTAGTGTCCGACACCGACGGCCACATGTATCTCACATCGACGATACTTGCTATTTATCTCTTTCTTCTTCTCTTTTTTTTCTTCGTCTTCCTCTTTTTTTATCAGGAACGAGGGTCGTCGAGGGTCAGGGTTGCCGAGTGGTAGAGGAAACCCTAAATAGCAAGTATCGTGGGTGTGAGATACATGTGGCCATCGGTGTCGGAAACTACATCCACGTCCCACAAGTGACGCGGGTCGATGCACGCGTCACTTGTGGGACGTGGATGTACTCACCGACGGCCACATGTATCTCACACCGACGATACTTGCTATTTAGGGTATATCGACCCCCCTCGTGTTGAAGTTATCGGGAGGTGGTATATATATCGACCCCCCCCTCGTGTTGAAGTTATCGGGAGGGGGTATATCGACCCCCCCTCGTGTTGAAGTTATCGGGAGGAGTATATCGACCCCCCCATCATGTTGAAGTTATCGGGAGGGGTATATCGACGATGACAGACCCGATAAAACATAAGAACACGAAGAAGAAATAAAAAGAGGAGAAGAAGAAAGGAATAGAGGAGAAGATCGAAGAAAAAAAGAAGAAGAAAAAGAGGAGAAGAAGAAAGGAATAGAGGAGAAGAAAAAAAATAGAATAAATTCTATTTTTTTTCTCCTCTATTCCTTTCTTCTTCTCCTCTTCCTTTTCTTCCTCTCCTCTTCTTCTCCTCTTCCTTTTCTTCCTCTCCTCTTCTTCTCCTTTTTCCTCTTCTTATTTTCCTTTTCCCTCTCCTAAATATATAAAACTTTTCTAGAAATGAAACAAACCTAAAATGTACTAAATCAGAGAACATATATAGGTAATACTTTTCTAAATATTTAAATCTAACTTTTGCATATATGAACATATATACACAGAGAACATACAAACATATATACATTTTTATAAAAAAGCGAAATACAAAATACAAACATATATATGAAAAAAATCTGAAAAGAAGTAATATACACAATATATATACTCACATATATACATAATATACACATGCATATAATATATGAAAAAAATTAGGGGGGCCGGACCAACGGAGGGGCAGGGCGACGGCGACGGGTGGGCCGGGCGACAGCGGCGGGCGGGGCGGGGCGACGGCGACGGGCGGGGCGACGGCGACGGGCGGGGCAGGGGCGGCGGCGACGGGCGGGGCAGGGCGACGACGACGGGCGGGTCGGGGCGCGCGACGCGCGTCGGGGCAGGGCGGCGAGCGGCGTCGGGCGAGGGCATAGCCGACGACGAGGCACGGGCGACGGCGACGGCGCGGTCAGGGGCGACTGCAGGGGCGGCGGACGGCGTTGGGGCAGCCTGGTGGCGTCGTCGGGGGCAAATGGTCAATGAGAAACTGAAATTTTCACAAGTCCTGATTATATACCAAGAGCATTGGTCCCGGTTCGTGGCACCAACCGGGACCAATGCCACCTTTAGTCCCGGTTGGTGCCACCAACCGAGACCAAAGGCCTCTTTTCAGCAGCCCAAAGGGCGGGAAGCGGCGGCCTTTGGTCCCGGTTGGTGGCACCAACCGGGACTAAAGGGGGGCATTGGTCACGGTTTGTGCCATGAACCGTGACCAATGCCCCCTTTAGTCCCGGTTGGTGCCATCAACCGGGACCAAAGGCCTGCGCCTGCCAAAGTCGCGGTGCGGTGGGATGTTTAGTCCCACCTCGCTAGCTGAGGAGCGGCCGCACCTATTTATAAGCGCTGCCCCGCCCTCTCCATTGAACTCCTCAGAACTGCGGGCCTTTGGGCCTAATCTCACACCGCTATGCCTGTGGGCCTGCTGGGCCTTCTGCTGTCCTGAATCCTGGCCCATGGATGGGCTTCTAGTCGTATTCAGGCCGTGATGGCCCAGTAGGTGGCATTTTTTTTACTATTTGTTTTTTCATTTCTACTTAGAACTAAATACTAATAGTTTTTAGTGATTTTTTTTTCTTTTAGGTCACAAAAATTACAAACTTTCTGTTAGTGCCATTAGTTTTAAAATTTGAATTTTTTAAAATTTGTGTGAATCACTAGTTTATGAATAACTTTACTATAAAAATTGATTTTCAAGTCATTCTTTTTCCTGCTATTTAATATTACTGTGTTTTATCATTATACCTAATTTGGTAATTTTAGTTAGTCATAACAAATATTATAGGCATTTTTTTTCTTTTTTGCTATTTATTTTTTCATTTCTACTTAGAACAAAATAATTATAGTTTTTTAGTGATTTCTTTTTTATTTTAGGTCAAAAAATTATAAACTTTCTGCATTATTTAATTTCTTTTGTTTTTTGCTTTATTTTTTAATTCTTTTTGCTTTTAGTTTTAGAAAAATTATAAACTTTCTGTTAGTGCCATTAGTTTTCAAATTTGATAACACTTTTTTAGTTTTTTTGTTTTCTTTGTTGCTTTATTTATTTTATTTTGTTTCTACTTACAACAAACTACTTATTGTTGCTATTTTTATTTTTTTTGGTTTTTTGTTTTGTTTTCTGTATTATGTTTTTGTTTTTTGCTTTATTTTTAAATTCTTTTTGCTTTTAGGTCAGCAAAATTATAAACTTTCTGTTAGTGCCATTAGTTTTAGAAAAATTATAAACTTTCTGTTAGTGCCATTAGTTTTCAAATTTGAATAGTTAAAATTTGAATTCTTTCAAATTTGTGTGAATCACAAGTTTGTGATTAACTTTACTAAAAAAATGAACATAGATGCACCTATAGAGAAAATTTGACCCAAATTCATAGTTTTCAAATGAACTCTGAAATAGTTGGCATAGCATTGTTGGGGAACGTAGCAGAAATTCAAAATTTTCCTACGTGTCACCAAGATCTATCTATGAAGAAACCAGCAACGAGGGGAAGGAGAGTGCATCTACATACCCTTGTAGATCGGTAAGCGGAAGCGTTCAAGAGAACGGGGTTGAAGGAGTCATACTCGTCGTGATACAAATCACCGGATATCCTAGCGCCGAACGTACGGCACCTCCGCGTTCAACACACGTACAGCCCGGTGACATCTCCCATGCCTTGATCCAGCAAGGAGAGAGGGAGAGGTTGAGGAAGACTCCATCCAGCAGCAGCACAACAGCGTGGTGGTGGTGGAGGAGCGTGGTACTCCAGCAGGGCTTCGCCGAGCACCGCAAGAGACGAGGAGGGAGAGGGGTAGGGCTGCGCCAAGAAGGAGAGAAACTCGTGTGTATGGCAGCCCAAAACCTCAAGTATATATAGGGGAGGGGAGGGGCTGTGCCCCCACCAAGGTTTCCACCCCTAGGGGTGGCAGCCAGCCCTAGATCCCATCTAGGGGGGCAGCCAAGGGGGGAGAGAGGGGGGCGCACCAATAGGTGGGCCTTAGGCCCATCTGAGCCTAGGGTTTGCCCACTTCCACTCTCCCTTGCGCCTTGGGCCTTGGTGGGGGGGCGCACCAGCCCACCTGGGGCTGGTCCCCTCCCACACTTGGCCCATGCAGCCCTCCGGGGCTGGTGGCCCCACTTGGTGGACCCCCGGGACCCTTCCCGGTGGTCCCGGTACGTTACCAATAAACCCCGAAACTTTTCCGGCGACGAAAACAGGACTTCCCATATATAAATCTTTACCTCCGGACCATTCCGGAACTCCTCGTGACATCCGGGATCTCATCCGGGACTCCGAACAACATTCGGTAACCACGTATATCTATTCCCTATAACCCTAGCGTCATCGAACCTTAAGTGTGTAGACCCTACGGGTTCGGGAACCATGCAGACATGACCGAGACATTCTCCGGTAAATAATCAACAGCGGGATCTGGATGCCCATGTTGGTTCCCACATGTTCCACGATGATCTCATCGGATGAACCATGATGTCGATGATTCGATCAATCCCGTATACAATTCCCTTTGTCTAGCGGTACGATACTTGCCCGAGATTCGATCGTCGGTATCCCGATACCTTCTTCAATCTCATTACCGGCAAGTCTCTTTACTCGTTCCGTAACAGACCATCCCGTGATCAACTCCTTGATCACATTGTGCACATTATGATGATGTCCTACCGAGTGGGCCGAGAGATACCTCTACGTCACACGGAGTGACAAATCCCAGTCTCGATTCGTGCCAACCCAAAAGACACTTTCAGAGATACCCGTAGTGCACCTTTATAGCCACCCAGTTACATTGTGACGTTTGGCACACCCAAAGTATTCCTACGGTATCCGGGAGTTGCACAATCTCATGGTCTAAGGAAATGATACTTGACATTTGAAAAGCTTTAGCATGCGAACTACACGATCTTGTGCTATGCTTAGGATTGGGTCTTGTCCATCACATCATTATCCTAATGATGTGATCCCGTTATCAACGACATCCAATGTCCATGGTCAGGAAACCGTAACCATCTATTGATCAACGAGCTAGTCAACTAGAGGCTTACTAGGGACATGGTGTTGTCTATGTATCCACACATGTATCTGAGTTTCCTATCAATACAATTCTAGCATGGATAATAAACGATTATCATGAACAAGCAAATATAATAATAACCAATTTATTATTGCCTCTAGGGCATATTTCCAATAGTCTCCCACTTGCACTAGAGTCAATAATCCAGTTCACATCGATATGTGATTAACACTCAAGGTCACATCCCCATGTGACTAACACCCAAGAGTTCTGGGTTTGATCATGTTATGCTTGTGAGAGAGGTTTCACTCAACGGGTCTACAACATTCAGATCCGTATGTACTTCGCAAATTTCTATGTCATCTTGTAGATGCAACTACTATGCTACATTTGGAGCCATTTCAAATAACTGTTCTACTTGGAGCTATTCTAAATTGTTGCTCCATTATACGTATCCGATATCTCTACTCAGAGCTATCCGGATAGGTGTTAAGCTTGCATTGACGTAACTCTTTACGTCGAACTCTTTATCACCTCCATAACCGAGAAACATATCCTTATTCCTCTAAGGATAATTTAGACCGCTATCTGGTGATCTACTCCTAGATTACCTTTGTACCCTCTTGCCAAATATGTGGCAAGGCACACATCAGGTGCGGTACTCAGCATGGCATACCGTATAGAGCCTATGACAAAAGCATAGGGGACGACCTTCGTCCTTCCTCTTTCTTCTGCCGCGGTCGAGCTTTAAGTCTTAACTTCATACCTTACAACTCAGGCAAGAACTCCTTTGACTGATCCATCTTGAACACCTTCCAGATCATGTCAAGTTATGTGCTCATTTGAAAGTACCATTAAGGGTTTTGAACTATCCTTATAGATCTTGATGCTCAATGTTCAAGTAGCTTAATCCAGGCTTTCCATTGAAAAACACTTTCCAAATAACCCTATATGCTTTCCAGAAATTCTATGTCATTTCTGATCAACAATATGTCAACAACATATACTCATCAGAAATTCTATAGTGCTCCCACTCACTTCTTTGGAAATACAAGTTTCTCATAAACTTTGTATAAACCCAAAATCTTTGATCATCATCAAAGCATACATTACAACTCCGAGATGCTTACTCCAGTCTTTAGAAGGATTGCTGGAGCCTTGCATACTTATTAGCATTTTTCAGGATTGACAAAACCTTCCGGTTGTATCACATACAACATTTCCTCAAGAAAATCGTTGAGGAAACAATGTTTTGACATCCTATCTGCAAGATTTCATAAATAATGCAGTAATCGCTAATATAATTCCAACAGACTCTTAGCATCGCTACGAGTGAGAAAGTCTCATCATAGTCAACTTCTTGAACTTGTCGGAAAACATCTTAACGACAAGTCGAGTTTCTTAATGGTGATACTTACCATCATTGTCCGTCTTCCTTTTAAAAATCCATCTGTACTCAACAGCCTTACGACCATCGAGCCGTTCTGCCAAAGTCTACACTTTGTTTTCATACATGGATCCTCTCTCGGATTTTATGGCCTCGAGCCATTTATTGGAATCCGGACCCACCATCGCTTCTCCATAGCTCGTAGGTTCATTGTTGTCTAGCAACATGTCTTCCAAGACAGGATTACGTACCACTCTGAAGTAGTACGCATCCTTGTCGTCCTACGAGGTTTGGGAGTGACTTGATCCGAAGTCTCATGATCAATATCATAAGCTTCCACTTCAATTGGTGTGGGTGCCACAGGAACAACTTCCTGTGTCTTGCCACACACTAGTTGAAGAGACGGTTCAATAACCTCATCAAGTCTCCACCATCCTCCCACTCAATTCTTTCGAGAGAAACTTTTCCTCGAGAAAGGACCCGATTCTAGAAACAATCCCTTGTTGCTTTCGGATCTGAGACAGGAGGTATACCCAACTGTTTTGGGTGTTTTATGAAGATGCATTTATCCGCTTTAGGTTCGAGCTTATCAGCCTGAAACTTTTTCACATAAGCATCGCAGTCCCAAACTTTTAAGAAATGACAGCTTAGGTTTCTCTAAACCATAGTTCATATGGTGTCATCTCATCAGAATTACGTGGTGCCCTATTTAAAGTGAATGTGGTTGTCTCTAATGCCTAACCCATAAACTATCGTGGTAATTCGCTAAGAGACATCATGGTATGCATCATATCCAATAGGGTGCAGTTATGATGTTCGGACACACCATCACACTATGGTGTTCCAGGCTGTATTAGTTGTGAAACAATTTCCAAAATGTCTTAATTCTGTGGCAAACTTGTAATTCGGATATTCATCTCTATGATCATATCATAGATCTTTTATCCTCTTGTCACGACGATCTTTCAACTTCACCCTGAAATTACTTGAACCTTTCAATAATTCAGACTCGTGATTCATCAAGTAAATATACTCAACATCTACTCAAATCATCTGTGAAGTAAGAACATAACGATATCCACTTCACGCCTCAGCACTCATTGGACTGCACACATCAAAATGTATTACTTCCAGCAAGTTGCTTTCTAGTTCCATTTTAATGAAAACGAGGCTTTCAGTCATCTTGCCCATGTGGTATGATTTGCATGTCTCAAGTGATTCAAAATCAAGTGAGTCCAAACGGTCCATTTGGATGGAGTTTCTTCATGCATATACACCAATAGACATGGTTCGCATGTCTCAAACTTTTCAAAAACAAGTGAGCCCAAAGATCCATCAACATGGAGCTTCTTCATGCGTTTTATACCGATATGACTTACGTGGCAGTGCCAAAACTAGGTGGTACTATCATTACTATCTTATATCTTTTGGCATGAACATGTGTATCACTATGATCGAGATTCAATAAACCATTCATTTTTGGTGCAAGACCATTGAAGGTATTGTTCAAATAAACAGAGTAACCATTATTCTCCTTAAATGAATAACCGTATTGCGATAGACATAATCCAATCATGTCTATGCTCAACACAAACACCAATCTTGATGGTAGAGGGAGCGTACGACATTTGATCAACCTTGGAAATACTTCCAACACATATCTTCATCTCACCTTTTAGCTAGTCTCCATTTATTCCGTAGCTTTTATTTCGAGTTACTAACACTTAGTAACCGAACCGGTATCTAATACCCTGGTGCTACTAGGAGTACTAGTAAAGTACACATTAACACAATGTATATCCAATATACTTCTACCGACCTTGCCAGCCTTCTCATCTACCAAGTATCTAGGGTAATTCTGCTCCAGTGGCTGTTCCCCTTATTACAGAAGCACTTAGTCTCGGGTTTGGGTTCAACTTTGGGTTTCTTCACTAGAGCAGCACTTGATTTGCCCTTTCATGAAGTATCCCTTCTTGCCCTTGCCCTTCTTGAAACTAGTGGTTTCACCAACCATCAACAATTGATGCTCCTTCTTGATTTCTACTTTTGTGGTGTCAAACATCGCGAATATCTCAAGGATCATCATATATGTCCCCGATACATTATAGTTCATCATGAAGCTCTAGCAGCTTGGTGGTAATGACTTCGGAGAAACATCACTATCTCATCTGGAAGATCAACTCCCACTTGATTCAAATGATTGTTGTACTCAGACAATCTGAGCACAAGCTCAACAATTGAGCTTTTCTCCTTAGTTTGAAGGCTAAGAAAATCGTCGGAGGTCTCATACCTCTTGACGTGGGCACGAGCCTGAAATCCCAATTTCAGCCCTCGAAACATCTCATATGTTTTGCGACGTTTCAAAACGTCTTCGGTGCCTCAACTCTAAACCGTTTAACTGAACTATCACATAGTTATCAAAATGTGTATGTCAGATGTTCGCAACATCCACAGACGACGTTCGAGGTTCAGCACACTGAGCAGTGCATTAAGGACATAAGCCTTCTATGAAGCAATGAGGACAATCCTCAGTTTACGGACCTAGTCCGCATAATTGCTACTATCAACTTTCAACTAAATTTTCTCTAGGAACATATCTAAACAGTAGAACTGAAGCGCGAGCTACGACATAATTTGCGAAGACCTTTTAACTATGTTCAGGATAATTAAGTTCATCTTATGAATTCCCACTCAGATAGACATCCCTCTAGTCATCTAAGTGATTACATGATCCGAGTCAACTAGGCCGTGTCTGATCATCACGTGAGATGGACTAGTCAACATCGGTGAACATCTTCATGTTGATCGTATCTACCATACGACTCATGCTCGACCTTTCGGTCTCTTGTGTTCCGAGGCCATGTCTGTACATGCTAGGCTCGTCAAGTCAACCTAAGTGTTTCGCGTGTGTAAATATGTCTTACACCCATTGTATGTGAACATTAGAATCTATCACACCCGATCATCACGTGGTGCTTCGAAACAACGAACTGTCGCAACGGTGCACAGTTAGGGGAAACACTTTCTTGAAATTATTATGAGGGATCATCTTATTTACTACCATCGTTCTAAGTAAACAAGATGCAAAAACATGATAAACATCACATGCAATCAAATAATAGTGACATGATATGGCCAATATCATATAGCTCCTTTGATCTCCATCTTGGGGCTCCATGATCATCTTGTCACCGGCATGACACCGTGATCTCCATCATCATGATCTCCATCATCGTGTCTCCATGAAGTTGCTCGCCAACTATTACTTCTACTACTATAGCTAACAGTTAGCAATAAAGTAAAGTAATTACATGACGTTTATGTTGACACGCCGGTCATAAATAAATTAAGACAACTGCTATGGCTCCTACCGGTTGTCATATTCATCGACATGCAAGTCGTGATTCCTATTACAAGAACATGATCAATCTCATACATCACATATATCATTCATCACATCCTTTTGGCCATATCACATCACATAGCATACCCTTCAAAAACAAGTTAGACGTCCTCTAATTGTTGTTTGGATGTTTTACGTGGCTGCTATGGGTTTGTAGCAAGAACGTTTCTTACCTACGCAAAAACCACAACGTGATAAGCCAATTGCTATTTACCCTTCATAAGGACCCTTTTCATCGAATCCGATCTGACTAAAGTGGGAGAGATAGACACCTGCTAGCCACCTTATGCAACTAGTGCATGTCAGTCGGTGGAACCAGTCTCACGTAAGAGTATGTGTAAGGTCGGCCCGGGCCGCTTCATCCCACAATGTCGCCGAATCAAGATTGGACTAGTAACGGTAAGCATATTGAACAAAATCAACGCCCACAACTACTTTGTGTTCTACTCGTGCAAAGAAACTACGCATAGACCTAGCTCATGATGCCACTGTTGGGCAACGTAGCAGAAATTCAAAATTTTCCTACGTGTCACCAAGATCTATCTATGAAGAAACCAGCAACGAGGGGAAGGAGAGTGCATCTACATACCCTTGTAGATCACTAAGCGGAAGCGTTCAAGAGAACGGGGTTGAAGGAGTCGTACTCATCGTGATCCAAATCACCGGAGATCCTAGCGCCGAACGTACGGCACCTCCGCGTTCAACACACGTACAGCCCGGTGACGTCTCCCATGCCTTGATCCAGCAAGGAGAGAGGGAGAGGTTGAGGAAGACTCCATCCAACAGCAGCACAACGGCGTGGTGGTGGTGGAGGAGCGTGGTACTCCAGCAGGGCTTCGCCAAGCACCGCAAGAGACGAGGAGGGAGAGGGGTAGGGCTGCGCCAAGAAGGAGAGAAACTCGTGTGTATGGCAGCCCAAAACCTCAAGTATATATAGGGGAGGGGAGGGGCTGCGCCCCCACCTAGGTTTCCACCCCTAGGGGTGGCGTCCAGCCCTAGATCCCATCTAGGGGGGCGGCCAAGGGGGGAGAGAGAGGGGCACACAACTAGGTGGGCCTTAGGCCCATCTGAGCCTAGGGTTTGCCCCCTTCCACTCTCCCTTGCGCCTTGGGCCTTGGTGGGGGGCGCACCAGCCCACCTGGGGCTGGTCCCGTCCCACACTTGGCCCATGCAGCCCTCCGGGGCTGGTGGCCCCACATGGTGGACCCCCGGGACCCTTCCCGGTGGTCCCGGTACGTTACCGATAAACCTCGAAACTTTTCCGGCGACCGAAACAGGACTTCCCATATATAAATCTTTACCTCCGGACCATTCCGGAACTCCTCATGACGTCCGGGATCTCATCCGGGACTCCGAACAACATTCGGTAACCACGTATATCTATTCCCTATAAGCCTAGCGTCATCGAACCTTAAGTGTGTAGACCCTACGGGTTCTTGAAACATGCAGACATGACCGAGACATTCTCCGGTCAATAACCAACAGCGGGATCTGGATACCCATGTTGGTTCCCACATGTTCCACGATGCTCTGATCAGATGAACCACGATGTCGAGGATTCGATCAATCCCGTATACAATTCCCTTTGTCTAGCGGTATGATACTTGCCCGAGATTCGATCGTCGGTATCCCGATACCTTGTTCAATCTCGTTACCGGCAAGTCTCTTTACTCGTTTCGTAACACACCATCCCGTGATCAACTCCTTGATCATATTGTGCACATTATGATGATGTCCTACCAAGTGGCCCCAGAGATACCTCTCCGTCACACGGAGTGACAAATCCCAGTCTTGATTCGTGCCAACCCAACAGACACTTTCGGAGATACCCGTAGTGCATCTTTATAGCCACCTAGTTACGTTGTGACATTTGGCACACCCAAAGTATTCCTACGATATCCGGGAGTTGCACAATCTCATGGTCAAAGGAAATGATACTTGACATTAGAAAAGCTTTAGCATGCAAACTACACGATCTTGTGCTATGCTTAGGATTGGGTCTTGTCCATCACATCATTCTCCTAATGATGTGATCCCGTTATCAACGACATCCAATGTCCATGGTCAGGAAACTTTAACCATCTATTGATCAATGAGCTAGTCAACTAGAGGCTTACTAGGGACATGGTGTTCTCTATGTATCCACACATGTATCTGAGTTTCCTATTAATACAATTCTAGCATGGATAATAAACGATTATCACGAACAAGGAAATATAATAATAACCAATTTATTATTGCCTCTAGGGCATATTTCCAACAAGCATACTCGTGTGTTACAAAGTTGGCATGGTATCATCATAATAGTTGCGGGAAAAGTCTTTACTTTTTCTTCGCTTGTGTCATTTGCTTATTGCACCGTAACCATGGATAATCTTCATTGTTTATCAGGATGCTTGGATCAGCCTTGACATTGAAGGGAGGAATTTCATGAAACTTTTCATAATCTTCAAACATGTCTGTCTTGCCCTCCACTCCCAGGATATCCCTTTTTCCTGAAAGAACTATGTGGCGCTTTGGCTCATCGTATGATGTATTCGCTTCCTTATCTTTTCTTTTTCTCGGTTTGGTAGACATGTCCTTCACATAGATAACCTGTGCCACATCATTGGCTAGGACGAACGGTTCGTCAGTGTACCCAAGATTTTTCAGATCCACTGTTGTCATTCCGTACTGTGGGTCTACCTGTACCCCGCCGCCTGACAGATTGACCCATTTGCACTTAAACAAAGGGACCTTAAAAGCATGTCCGTAGTCAAGTTCCCATATGTCCACTATGTAACCATAATATGTGTCATTTACGCTCTCGGTTGCTGCATCAAAGCGGACACCGCTGTTTTGGTTGGTGCTCTTTTGATCTTGGGCGATCGTGTAAAATGTATTCCCATTTCTCTCGTATCCTTTGTAAGTCAATACAGTCAAAGATGGTCCCCTGGACAACAAGTACAGCTCATCACAAACAGTTTTTTCACCTCTGAGACGTGTTTCCAACCAATTGCTGAAAGTCCTGATGTGTTCACATGTAATCTAGTCGTCGCACTGCTCCGGGTGTTTGGAGCGCAGACTGTTCTTGTGTTCATCGACATACGGGGTCACCAAGGTAGAGTTATGTAGAACTGTGTAGTGTGCGTGAGACCAAGAATGTCCGTCCCTACATATTATTGAGTCACTTCCAAGAGTGCCTTTTCCAGTCAGTCTCCCCTCATACCGCGGTTTAGGGAGACCTATCTTCTTAAGGCCAGGAATGAAGTCAACACAAAACCCGATAACATCCTCCGTTTGATGGCCCGTGGACATGCTTCCTTCTGGCCTAGCGCGGTTACGGACATATTTCTTTAGGACTCCCATGAACCACTCAAAGGGGAACATCTTGTGTAGAAATACGGGCCCCAGGATGACAATCTCGTCGACTAGATGAACTAGGACATGTGTCATGATATTGAAGAAGGATGGTGGGAACACCAGCTCGAAACTGACAAGACATTGCGCCACATCACTCCTTAGCCTTGGTACGATTTCTGGATCGATCACCTTCTGAGAGATTGCATTGAGGAATGCACATAGGTTCACAATGGGTAATCGAACGTTTTCCTGTAGAAGCCCCCTCAATGCAACCGGAAGCAGTTGCGTCATAATCACGTGGCAGTCATGAGACTTTAGGTTCTGAAACTTTTTCTCTGGCATATTTATTATTCCCTTTATATTCGACGAGAAGCCAGTCATGACCTTCATACTGAGCAGGCATTCAAAGAAGATTTCTTTCTCTTCTTTCGTAAGAGCGTAGCTGGCAGGACCTTTATACTGCTTCGGAGGCATGCCGTCTTTTTCGTGCAAACGTTGCAGGTCCTCCGTGCCTCAGGTGTATCTTTTGTCTTCCCATACACGCCCAAGAAGCCTAGCAGGTTCACGCAAAGGTTCTTCGTCTCGTGCATCACGTTGATTGAAGAGCGGACCTCTAGGTCTTTCCAGTAGGGTAGGTCCCAAAATATAGATTTCTTCTTCCACATGGGTGTGTGTCCCTCAGCGTCATTCGGAACAGCTAGTCCGCCAGGACCCTTTCCAAAGATTATGTGTAAATCATTGACCATAGCAAGTACGTGATCACCGGTACGCATGGCGGGCTTCTTCCGGTGATCTACCTCGCCTTTGAAATGCTTGCCTTTCTTTTGACATTGATGGTTGGTCGGAAGAAATTGACGATGGCACAGGTACACATTCTTCCTGCATTTGTCCAGGTATATACTTTCAGTGTCATCTAAACAGTGCGTGCATGCGTGGTATCCTTTGTTTGTCTGTCCTGAAAGGATACTGAGAGCGGGCCAATCGTTGATGGTCACGAACAGCAACGCCTTTAGGTTAAATTCCTCCTGTCTGTGCTCATCCCACGTACGTACACCGTTTCCATTCCACATCTATAAAAGTTCTTCAACTAATGGCCTTAGGTACACATCAATGTCGTTGCCGGGTTGCTTAGGGCCTTGGATGAGAACTGGCATCATAATGAAGTTCCGCTTCATGCACATCCAAGGAGGAAGGTTATACATACATAGAGTCACGGGCTAGGTGTTGTGATTGCTGCTCTGCTCCCCGAACGGATTAATGCCATCCCCGCTTAAAGCAAACCATAAATTCCTTGGGTCCTTTGCAAACTCATCCCAGTACTTTCTCTCGATTTTTCTCCACTGCGACCCGTCAGCGGGTGCTCTCAACTTCCCGTCTTTCTTCCGGTCCTCACTGTGCCATCACATTAACTTGGCAGCTCTTCGTTTCTGAACAGACGTTTCAACCGTGGTATTATAGGAGCATACCACGTCACCTTCGCAGGAACCCTCTTCCTGGGGGGCTCACCATCAACATCACCAGGGTCATCTCGTCTGATCTTATACCGCAATGCACCGCATACCGGGCATGCGTTCAGATCCTTGTATGCATCGCGGTAGAGGATGCAGTCATTAGGGCATGCATGTATCTTCTCCACCTCCAATCCTAGAGGGCATACAACCTTCTTTGCTGCGTATGTACTGTCGGGCAATTCGTTATCCTTTGGAAGCTTCTTCTTCAATATTTTCAGTAGCTTCTCAAATCCTTTGTCAGCCATAGCATTCTCTGCCTTCCACTTCAGCAATTCCAGTACGGTATCGAGCTTTGTGTTGCCATCTTTGCAATTGGGGTACAACCCTTTTTTGTGATCCTCTAACATGCGATCGAACTTCAGCTTCTCCTTTTGACTTTCCTATTGCGTCCTTGCATCGACAATGACCCGGCAGAGATCATCATCATCGGGCACATCGTCTGGTTCCTCTTGATCTTCAGCAGCTTCACCCGTTGCAGCATCATTAGGCACATCGTCTAGTTCCTCTTGATCTTCACCACCTCCCCCCGTTGCAGCATCACCGTATTCAGGGGGCACATAGTTGTCATCATACTCTTCTTCTTCGCCATCTTCCATCATAACCCCTATTTCTCCATGCCTCGTCCAAACATTATAGTGTGGCATGAAACCTTTGTAAAGCAGGTGGGAGTGAAGGATTTTCCGGTTAGAGTAAGACCTCGTATTCCCACATTCAGTGCATGGACAACACATAAACCCATTCTGCTTGTTTGCCTCAGCCGCATCGAGAAACTCATGCACGCCCTTAATGTACTCGCAGGTGTGTCTGTCATCGTACATCCATTGCCGGTTCATCTGCGTGCATTATATATAATTAAGTGTCCAAATTAATAGAAGTTCATCATCACATTAAAACCAAAGTGCATACATAGTTCTCATCTAACAACATATAGCTCTCCAGAGCATCTAATTAATTAAACCATACATTGAAACTATGTAAAACATTTCAATGTGAAAACAAATGCGATCATAATCGCAACCAAGGTAACAATTGATCCAACGGCATAATGATACCAAGCCTCGGTATGAATGGCATATTTTCTAATCTTTCTAATCTTCAAGCGCATTGCATCCATCTTGATCTTGTGATCATCGACGACATCCACAACATGCAACTCCAATATCATCTTCTCCTCCTCTATTTTTTTATTTTTTCCTTCAACAAATTGTTTTCTTCTTCAACTAAATTTAACCTCTCGACAATAGGGTCGGTTGGCATTTCCGATTCACATACATCCTACATAAATAAAATCTATGTCACGTTGGTCGGCATAATTTTCATAAACAATAAATGAACCAATAGTTATAAAGATAATATATATACCACATCCGAATCATAGACAGGACGAGGGCCGACGGGGGCGGATACCAAAACCATCACACTATATAAGATGCAATAATAAAAGTAAGAAAATAATACAAGTATCTATGTAAACATACAAGTAAGAATATTTTTCCTTTCAGAAAGAAGATAAGAACAAGAGGCTCACCACGGTGGTGCCGGCAATGAGCTCGGCGCGGGTGATCGACGGCGGTGAAGACGGGGACGGGGCGTGACGGACCGCTAAACCTAGACAAATATTATGGAAAATGGAGCTTGGAGGTCGAGCTTGGAGTGGAGAAAGCTTAAGTAGTGTGGCTCGAGCATTCCATCGAACACCTTGTGTGCATAGGAGGTGAGCTAGAGCACCATCAAGCCCTCTCCCCCTCGGTCAGAGAAAAACAGAGCACTGGGGTGCTCTGCTCGCGAGCGAGGGGTATATATAGGCACCTCATTGGTCCCGGTTGGTGACATGAACCGGGACTAAAGGGGAGCCTTTGGTCTCGGTTGAAGCCACCAACCAGGACCAATGGTGGTGAGCCAGGAGCGAGGCCCATTGGTCCCGGTTCATCCCACCAACCGGGACCAAAAGGTGCAGATGAACCGGGACCAATGCCCCACGTGGCCCGGCCGGCCCCCTGGGCTCACGAACCGGGACCAATGCCCCCATTGGTCCCGGTTCTGGACTGAACCGGGACTAATGGACTGACCCGGCCTGGACCAAAGCCCTGTTTTCTACTAGTGTTGGTCCCATTTTTGTTCACTACTTAATAGGAAAAGACAGCAATACAATAGCTTCAATTCATCACTTATTTAAAACAGTACCAACACAAGTAGCACAACATCTCAAAGCACACTGCACAATCATGTGGATGAAGGCCTGTACTGACCTTTCATGAGACGACCAACATAAAATACGAATCTATCAACATGAATAGGAAATCCAATCAAGTTTTGTGCAGTTGCACTGAAATCAGGCAAAGTTGCCGTCGTGACATTTAAGTTTTCTATAGCAACAAGTTGAATAGATATCCCTGTTTTAAGAGGCAAAAAAGAAAACAATTACTGGCCAATAAAGGAGGATGAAACATGTGGCCACAAAAAGAAGCATCTACCTTATCTTGATGGAAAACAAATTATAGGATAGTAGCATTTCTAAAACGGTTGCATTGATTCATATTAATAGAGAAATTCTTTTAAAACAGATCAGTAGTTAATTCTGAGATTAACAACAGCAAAATAGCTGCATGGGACATGCCATCACCATGTGCATCCACACGTATAAATGGGTGATGCAGAGTATGTAGCCAAGCAGCATATATGCGCTGGTCCCATATTTGTTCTCTTTGAACCTTCTTCCTATGTGAGGGCAGCAAATCTAGTCATGCACAAACTACCCGAACCCCCCAGTTTCTTTCCCTTTTCAACAAAGAGATCGGTTCCTTACAGATGTGTGTACTGGGTTACCCCCTTTTTCCCTTTTCGACCTACAAAGCGGCTGGATATCCGGTCTATACTACTTTCCGCCCCTCCTTTCCTCATTGAACCACGTCCTAGATTCTTGCTCCAGCCCACCGCACCCTTCTTTCCTCTTTGAACCAAAACCTAGATTCGACTACAGATCGAAAGAGATCCACATGCAGCTACAGCAACGACGGTTTCAAAGAAACTTATACCTTAGGGTCGTCGGGATGTGGCAAGGTGTGCGGGGGGAGGCCAGATTTGCCCACACTATGTACGGCAGCGAGGAAGAAGGGGTCGGTGGCCCTCCCGCATAGGCGCTGGGTGAAAGAGAACACCGCAGCCGGCAGTGGATTGCCTCCCTCGCAGAAGGCGATAGAGTGAACGCTGCACCACCTCCCCTTCCCGGTGCGACGGGATACGGGCGCCTCCTTCACCAACTGTGAGGGGGTGAGAGAGACAAGAGGCCAACGCAGTCTTGTTTAGATCTGGTGCAGAGAGGGTGAGAGACTGTGAATATAGCAAACCCTAGCAAATGAACGCTGAGCCTCTAGCGTGTGGAGAGTGCAAACCCTTGCGAACAAGCGCTAAGGCTCCCGCTTATATATATACTATTGTAGTACGGACTGAGCTCCGGTGCCTTCACTGCACCTGCTTTTGGCTGTATGACAGGTGAGCCAGCCACATTTTGGGCCCACCTGTTGTAAATCCAAAGGTAGGTGCACTAAGTCAATGAAGCTGCGTCCATGTTGTTAATTATATACGCATCAATATTAACGTACATCATCTCTTGTTTGCGCATGTCCGGACCGCTTCCACGGTCGATCCTGACCAACCCGAACCCTCTTCATCACCCGCGCGTGCTTCCCGCCCGAAATGGTCTATGCCGCATTCATGCCCGGCCAGAGCAGACGCGACCTCTCACTGGCGCCGGCATTGAAGCGGCGCGGCGGCCAAGAGAGCGTCCCCGCGCCGCTTCCAGGTGCACGCGGCTGCTCCGCGTTCAAAGGTCGCAATAGCCGGCTACAACATGCGCAATCTCTTCGAGTAGTAAGTTCTTGGGAGTCCGTGCTACAGCTAGCTGTCCTCCCCCAACTCGTCAATCTCTTCCAGTAGTGCTAGTACTGCATGGCGCAATCCATCGACAAGCAGGCGGGAAAGTTATGGTATACTATTCGGTTTGCGGTGAGTGGCATGCCGAGCGACCGTGTGGGGTCGAGCCATGGAGGAGGGTGAGACACGAACACGACATACGTGATTTAAACGTTGGTTTTCTCAATGGCGTGATCCAACAAAACAAAATGTTGGTTTCTCTCCGTTTCCATTTTTTCTCCGGAAAAACGGAAACTTTTCCACTCCATTTTCATTCCTATTCCAAGGCTTCCCCATTACAACATTCCATCAAATACAAAGGAAAACTAACACACATGTTGATGCATCTCAATGATTCATAAATCATAGCCAATATTTACTTCACAACTAAAGAAAAAAGTTGTGAGAGCGTGTATGATAGAAAAACTACTGATGGGGTCACTACGACTTAAACCCAAAACCCTTAACATGATTTAATTTCCTGGCCAGGTAGAACCTGTCGAAGGAAAGACGGCTGGCACCCTCGGATCATACGATGCTTTTGTGCAGTTCCACTAAAATCGACCTGAGCATCCCTGATGGCAAAGATATTGAAGAAGTGTGATTAGAATAATAGTACTGGCACTAGTTCATGAGACATAAACTCATCACAAGTAGAAGCCTGTAGAAGTAGAGAAAGATCGACATGCAGATGGACCTACAACAGTGGAGCAAGCCAGCTCCAAAAGGAAGATGGACTACCTGGGACGTCAGGTTGTAGCTAGAAGGGCGGTTGGGACGCGGCATCGGCCCATACCGCGGTGACCCCCGATTGGGACGCACCGACTGTGGGTTTTCTCCCTCGCCAATGTCGACCGCGTCTACGGAGAACATTGTTCCCTTCCCCCAGCTGCGGGATCAGGCCCGTCGTTCTATGCTTGTGGAGAGAGCAACCTAAGCAAGAAGGCTTGTAGCTTAGGCTCCTGCTAGTGTATATATAGTGGTTTTCTTTTTCTCTCCATATCAACCATTTTATATTGCGTACGTGTCATTCAAGAGTGAAATGATGGTTGCTTCTTTCGACTAAATTACTGTGTGATTTGACTTCTCCTTAGTGGCCCCTACATGTACTCCCCTACGTGTATGCAATAGTCACACGTACACATGGACGCAAAAACGCGCGCGATGCCCTAATGCATGCATGTCCGAGCACACAACAGAACACACACGGTCATGCTCAAGTGCTCAACCTACACGTGCATGCACACACATACTCAGTCAGGGTGAGCTAGTGACCGTATGAACACCGGAAAATATATATATATATATTGAGCGCAATGAGCGTATTATGAAGTCCACTGACCATATTTTTACAAATATACAGTGACAGACAGTGTATTTATCTCGTTTGAAATTAAGCCATATTAACCGGAGAGGAGGCAGCATGGACTAGCATTACTTTGTTGTGTCCCGTCAACTTGCCGAACAAGGAGAAGGTTGTAGGATGGGAGAAGCTTGCGCGCGGCGGCTCGCAGGACAAGGAGAAACTTTTGACTAATGCAAGCTCTCCCTCGCTCAGGCGGTGGACGTGCAACAGTTAATTTGGTGTCAGATTGCCAAAAGCATACACTATACTACTAGTGCTACTATTGTTTGACTTCCCGGACAGCCAAGCGCAAAGTTTACTAGTACTACTACTATAGTCCATAAAGGTACGTACTATACTAGTACTAGGAACCGGATGGAGGAGCGTCTGCACTCTTATTATAATTTTAAAATGTGATAAAGCAATCTTCAACACATTTAGTTCTCTTCGAGGGTTCTCGCATGTGATAATGGAAGTTGATTGCATGGAACACTCGCCACAATTCTCGCTTAATTCTGGCTCATATCCTGTTACAAATAGTAGTGCTCAGTAATATTTCCTCTTTTTTGTTATTCAGCATGTAAACAGGTCAGCAAACCTTGCGGCGCATCTTCGTGCGAACCGTGCTTGCTGCACTTTGAATGTGGCCGAGAGCTGGCTTGATGAAACACCTCGCTTCCTACTTCTTTTTTTGCGGGGTACCTCGCTTCCTAGTGACCAGTGTCTTGGCTGATCGTCCTAAGAATGGTTATATATGAATAAATCTCTCTCATTTACCCGCAAAAAAGATTAAGCCATATTAACCGGAAAGGAGGGAGTATGGACTAGCACTACTTTTTGGTGTGTCCCATCAACTCGCAGAGCAAGGAGAAGCTTGCAGGACAAGGTGAAGCTCGCTTACGCCTTTTGACTAATGCAACCTACCCTCGGTGGACATGCATCAGTCCATTCGGTGTTAGATTGTGGGAGGCATACACTGTAGTACCCAACATGCGGAGTACCATCATTGTTCGACTTCACTAAGGGGCGAAGAGCCAAGCGCAGTAGTACGCGTACTTGGTTTTGCTCCACCCTCCGTCATAGTTTACAGGGCGCGCTTCATTATGATGCATTTCTCTCAATGCATTTCCACCACCAGAGAGACTTTAGACGCATTTGGTTTAATGCTCAATTAATTAGGGCGTGGCAACCGCAATCAAGTCCACAATTTTCTCTCCATGTACTGTACTACTATGGAGTGCATGCATGTGTGTACCCGGGGTGGAAGCACTGCATGCATGTGTGTACGCATTATTCCCTCTAGTAATAGACGTCGTGCTATAACTACCAATGCTATTTTGCAGGCCGATCGCTAGTCGCCTTGGTCCCACATATTTTATTTCTTTTTTCTGAAGCGCGCTGTATAAATAGTGACGGATGGAGTAGTATGAGCGGATTCAAAGAAGAGCGTATTGATGGTTGCCTTTTTAGAGCAACTTACAGTGGGAAAGGTGGGGCTTATGATTTGACTGCTCATTACTCACTATTAATGCGGCGCAACGACCGGGCTGAGTCTCCCATGCAGTTGTGCACTACCCCTTCGGTTCTTAAATATACTCCGGAGTATTTGTCTTTCAAGAGATTTCAACGAGTGACTACTCAAATATTTGTCTTTTTAGAGATTTCAAATGGACTGGCACATACGGATGTATATAGACATATTTTAGAGTGTAGATTCACTCATTTTGCTCTGTATGTAGTCAATTATTGAAATCTCTGTTAAGACAAATAGAATATCTAGGAAGGAGGGAGTACACATACGAAGCAAAATGAGTGAATCTACACTCTAAAATATGCCCGTTTGAAATTTGTAAAAAGACAAATATTTAGGAACGAAGGAGTATAATTTTGTGCATGGCACATGGACCCAGATGATGAAGAGGCTTCTGGCAATGCTATCAAGCTTCCATCATTTGTTTACATAATTGACGTATTATACAAATCATTTTCCAGGACATGAAATTGTACAATGGTGTGAGCTTTCAGATTTTTTTCGCGTGTCTTGCCATCGATGCTCTTTCGGAAACAATAAAAAACTAACTTCCTTACTAATGCATGTGAATTATTAGCAGATCAGAGCTAATAATTACATCACAACTGAAGACAAAGTTGTGACAAGGTGTTAAATTAAAATTGATCCATGCTTTCATTGGCAACAACGTCCTCCCAGCTCTGTCTAAATCAACAAGGCATGTTGGGAAAAAAGTAGCTGTTTGGAGCATGCAACATTCCGATCATTTTGTGCAGTTCCACTAAAATAGAGTTGAGCGTCCCTATTCCAAAGATATCAAGTGTGATTATGATAATAGAGGACTGCTGATGAAACAATAAACACACAAATAGAAGCCGGTCACCTTTGCAGTCTCTCTTAATACTAACTAGTTGGAGAAGATTAGGCTCAGAGTTGGATGAGGACGATAGAGCAAAACCAATCTCCCTTTGTGCAGTCGCACTGAAATGTAGAGACGTTGCCCGTGTGACATTTTAGTACAACTTCACAAAACACTCTTAAGAAAAAAGTGATTTGTGCAGTTGACCAAAAGGTCGCAATAGCAATGAGGTGAAATGGATAGCCCTGTTTACAAAAAAGAGGTAGAAAGGAAACAATTACTGGCCAATAACAGTTGATGACACATGCGACGACAAAAAAGAAGCATATTCCTTGTCCTAAGGGAAGATAACAACACAGTTGTGTTTGTCTAAAACGGTGTGAGGACGAGAATGCAATATGGAAAGTACACCGGATGACCTACATTTTGGGCAAAGAACTATGGAAGATCCACATGCAGCGACGTGCGAAAACGGGCAGTGGAGCAAGGCCGGAGGGGATACCTGGAGGTCATTGGGATGTAACTAGGTGAGCGGCGGTGGGCGGAATCTGCGAGCAGGTGGCGTAGGCCCTGGCGCGCCGGAGCTTGGTCAGAGAGAACGGCGTGTATCGCGGATCGAGACGTGCTGCCTCGGCGCCGTCGAACAGAGAAACGAAGCACTTCCTCCCTTTCCCCCGGCGGACGGGATGCAGCCAGATCAGTGACCAACGGTGAGAGAGATAGAGAGGCCACCGCACTCCCTTTCCCCCGGCGGACAGGATGCGGCCGGATCAGTGACCAACGGTGAGAGAGAGAGGCCACCGCACTCCCTTTCCCCCAGAGGACGGGATGCGGCTGGATCAGTGACCAACGGTGAGAGAGAGAGAGAGGTCGCCGGAGCCTTGTGTGAGATACTCTGAAGAGCGGACTACTTTTTCCTCCATAAAAATTGTTTTATATTCTATGTACGTGCCATTGAGCGCTATAACTTTATTTAAAAATAACGCGGCAACGCGTCAAGTCGAACTTTGTTTCGTGCATGCGTGGTACACGACCTCCCTAGGTAAACAACCGCTACAGGCGTTCAAATTAGCACGTGGATTTCCATTTCATAAAGAAATGAGCTCCACCGTGTACCCGCGCGGGTGTGGCTGGGCACGAAGCGTCAGTACGTGCACGGTGCACCTATTCTCTTCTTGTATATGTACACCACCTACGTGGGGTTGTGTGAGAGAGATACAAACCTAGAGAGATATAGTGTGTGGGTTCTTGAGAGTTTTTTTGTGGGGGGAGGATCAATCAAAAAATTTAACATATGCAATGTGTGTGAAATAGAGTCCTGGATATAACATATATATAGAGGGGGCGATCCACGAGAAGAGAGTGGAGGTATCATCGGCTTGAGGTGTCCATAGAATCGAAGAGAGGGATGATGTGTGTGTGTGTGTGTGAGCGCACGCGCGATCGATAAAGAGTGCCATCGAATTTGTGTGTGCCCACGTCAAAGATATAGAGTGGCTGGCCTACTGGAACGTGAGATGGGACATGTGTAGTTTGTCTCTGTGGCATGGATACCTACCTGCAGCACTCGACTATCGGTGTGTGGTGGGGGAAGAGGGAGGCCCAATTAACTATAGAGGTACAATGGCTGGTATATGTGTGGAGGAGGAGAGAGGCCTACCTCATGTATTAAGGGGATTGATCTGCCTCATGTATTAAGGGAGATCGGTCGGCATCCATGCATATGTGCAGGAGATGAATAAGGTTGGGAGAGAGACAGAGCTAGAGTGTTGGAGGGGTGGTAGTGGAGTTGCTTCTAACAAATGGTGGGATAGGCTTGCTAGACAAACGGAGGGCACGCCCGCAATATCAATAAGAGAGGAGATGGCTGCTTGTTGTCTGTGCACGTGCGTGTGAGAGGCGGGTCAGGAGGCATGCACGAATGATGAGGGGGGACGATGTGGCTATGGTAAGCAGACGTAACTACATAGGAAGATCAATCGCCCTTTGTAAGAGAAAGGAGAGACATAACTTGTGAGGTACCTCGATCGATGGGGGGGTAGTTAAAGTCGATCTAGGTATATGTTGGCAGATCGATCGGCATACATGCATGTGTGTGTTAGAAGCAAATGAGGCATGTGGAAAAGGATAGAGAGAGAGGGATGCATGTAGGAGGTGGTACGAGAGGCATACTATATCGAGGGGGAGGAGTGTGCGAGTATGAGAACGATGAGAAGAGTGGTGGGAGTGAGGCATGGACGGTGACAAGAGAAGAGGGGAAGCTTGTGTTTGTGCTAGGCACACCTGGATAGAGAGGCATATCGATCGATGTGTGCCGTAAAGAAGGAGCTGGGGGGCCTACACACACTATGGGTGAACGACCTAAAGTGAAAAGACGAATTTGCGCGATGGAGCTAGAGAATGCTGAGGGAGGGTGAGAGGGATGCGGGCGTGTGCATGCACAAGAGAAAGTTAGCTGTAGCTACAAAGATAAGAGGGTTGTGTGGGTTTAAAAGACGAATAGAGATCATATATACTTCATTATAAAAAGCGAATTCGGATATTTGAAGAATTTATCATAGTGTTTCAAATCGACGGATGTGTGAATATATATAACGGTGATACACATGGTGTGGTTATGAACATGGTATACTACATTTAATATATTTTATTTCTACTCTTATAAAAAACGGAGTTGTTGATGATGGTGTGCCTGCCATCCTGCATTATAGGCCGTCTGATTTATATCTGGCGGATAGCAAGGAAACTATGATGGTTGAAGTTGGCAACAATCATGATTGTAGATTCTTATTGAAATAGAGAAACGAATTCAAATTTAGTTCAAAATGCAGCGGTAGTATAGACATTTGGAATACACTAAAATGTTGGTATGAGTAGGTTACATGAATTATACAGCAAGCGAAAAAATTTAATCGGACATAACATGGATTCATACTCCCTCCTTCCATCTATATAGGGCCTAATGAGATTTTTAAGACCGCCTTTGACTATTGACAAGATTAATAGTACATGACATGGACAATGTGAAAATTATATCATTGAAAGAACCTTTCACAGACGAATTTAACTATGTGCTTTGTGTAAGTTGCATGTCATATATCATTGCTCTAATATTTGGTCAAAGTTAGCATCCAAAAACGCATTAGGCCCTATATAGATGGAAGGAGGGAGTAGCTTTGAATAGCATTTGTATAGTAAAACGGGGCAAGACACTCTCTTTGTATGGTGTGAATAGTTTTATTTTTTTCGTTTTCTTTTTGGTTGAGGGAAGTGCGAATTGATTTGGTACGTACAAGTACAATATTACTACACGTTAAGCTTGTCCCTAAAATTCAACCCGCGTCTTATTATATCCCGAAAATTCAGATATCGTGCTCCCAAAACTGGCGCCTTCACAACCCGCGCCTTGCTATCCCGAAATTACAACGCGCGTGAAAACTCCCTCTAGCTGCCAAATCCCGACACGCGAAACCCCCCTTCTAACCCTGAGCCGAAAGGGCCGCTAGTTCAAATCGGTGGGGGGTACTTTTGTAACACACCCTACATTTTGGACAAGCGTGTTCCTAAGTCATGCTTCACCCCCTCCCATCGCCCCCATTTTCGCCATTCGAAATCCTAGGCAGCCATAACCTCTCCGCTCCAGCCGCGAAACCCCATCCTCCTTCATCCGCCACGTCATCGCTGCCCAGTCGGAGCCTCTTCCCCGACGACGTCGTCCACCGCAACAGCTCGACGTCCCTCGTCCACCTCCCTGGATGAGGATCCTTCGTCCATCTCGCCGTCCCGCCGGTTCAGCAGCACGTCCTCCACCTCCAAGGAGCTGCTCCGACGATCGCTTCATCTATCACGGCTGCTCCATCCCCACAGCGCCGCCTTAACCTGCTCCACCGGAACCGCAGCATCCTCACCGACGGTGCTCCATCCCGCACCCCCATGGAGCGGCTACCTTGAAGCCGCGCCCGGCCGGACATCTCCACGGTGGCTCTCCCTAGTGCGAGGCCCCTTCGGGTGGCGTCCATACCAGCCGGATCTACTGCTGCTGCTCCGGCTCTCGCTCAATCGCTCGCTCGCCCAGCTGCTGCTGCTGCTCTCCCCCTCGCTCGTGCTACTGCTCTGCTCCGATTAAGCCACACTTCAGTCGACTGAATCGACTTTGGGTCAGTCGATTTTCAGGGGTTGGGGGGGCTCGCCGGAGTTAAGAAGAACACCCGCTGCGGGGACGGGGCTCGCGGAGAGGTACCCCACTATCTATCTTAGTTCAGGTGGGGCGGGGGGCCTAGAGGGCTGGCCAGGGCGGCGGTGGCGAGTTGTTTCGGGGCGGCGAGGAGGCGCTGGGGCCGGCAGTTCGGCCGGTGGTGGCTGGCGGCTCAGGGGAGGTGCAGGTTGAAGATGAACTGCAGGCCCTCCCTAAACTACATGTCAAGTGCCTCTTTGCTACCATTGCGTTTAGTTCGACAGTAGCATTCAGATTCCACAGTAAATTTCAGTTTCGACAGTTAAGTTCAGAGTCAACAGTTTTTACCTCATCTATTGTAGTCAAGTGGTTTTTGGTGATGTTAATTTTTCATCCAATTTACATCATCTATTGGAGATGCTATTAGAATCCCACTTGAGATTGACGATGTCTGTCTTGTGCTGCTTCAGGCTTGACGTCTTACGGCTCACCGGAGCTGCTCCAACGACAGAACGATCCATCACAATAGAGCAATGCCCTAGACATCGCCTACAGATTCCTCAGATCTTCCTCCACACCCCCGACAGCCACCTCTGCCTCAACTGCTTCAGTGACCAACCCAATGATGCTGAGGTCGAGACGGCTACGGCAAAGAGGTTGTACACTTGTTGCATTAGTTATTACTATACATTCACGTCGATCCATTAGGGCTATTTTGGTTCAAAGGAAAAACATCGATCCACTGGTTGTTACCATCACTCTAAATTTCTGCATGCTCTGCTTACATAATCTCACCATATTTTTTTCGTATGCATGTCAGATATTGTACACAGTCATGTTGAACATGTAGAGAAAATGAGAAGAGTTTTGCGCGGCAATACAATGTCATGCAGACATCGCTCCATGGTGGGTTCAATGGCAAACCCTCCCCACCCCTCTCCACATTGTAATCTAGAGGAAGATATCTGTTCTGAGGCGGATTCGGACGCCACTGACCACTCCTATTTACCCCCCAAGGTGTTTGCTCTACCTTGGCATGATGATGTTAGTCATATCATGCATATGTTGCCTTGCAGTGCCTAGTTTTTACATCATATATGTCATCTTCTTAGTTTAGACATGTTCTGTAATGCCACCTGTTAGTTTCTATATCATATATGGGAATTATGCAGTCTCATGTCTTTTAAGCCAGCCATAATTATGTGAAATGTGCAATTGCCATCCTGTTTCAACCAGGCATCATATATTTGAATGATATCTTGCCCTTCCTTTTCGTCATTACATTTCCATTTGTCGACAATGTTTGTACATTAAACTACTCTTCCTGTGAATCAGCCATTTGGGTGGGAGATGGAAAATCTGGAGTGGAAAACAAGGCCTTCAGAGCAGACAGTGCTACCTGTCGAAGCATATCTCTTGTTGGGTCCCGATAGCTCCTCAGATATGGATTCAGAGACAGTTGACCAATCCTATTCCCCCACTGAAGGTGTATGCTCTAACTTGGCACGGTTATACTGCTCATATCATGCATACAGTGTCTTGCATTGCATAGTTTAGACATCATATACACAATATTCAACACCATCGTTCTTAGTTTAGACATCATATCGAATGCCCTCTATTTAGCATATAAATCACATATGTGAATTAATGATGCGATCCTGATTACTTAGATAACATGTAGGTGAATTATGTCATGCGATCCTGTTTAGTTATTCATCATATCTTTGAATTATGTTATGTTATGCTATCCAGTTTGGATAGACATCATATATGTGAAATTATGTCATGCTATCATCCGTTTTAGTTAAACAATATACATGTCAACTATTTCATGCCCTCTTTTTTCCACACTATCAATATGGGTGATGCCAGTATCTAGCGGGCTAAAAACATGGTCTTCAAATAAAACAGTGCTACCTCTTGGTGGAGATAGCACCCCGGTTGTACATGCACAAGAACCAGCCCTACAACACATAACCCAAACTCTCGCAGATTGTACCCCTACTACGATGGACATAGAACCAGCTTCACCCGATCTAACCCCAACCCCAGCCGATAGTAACCCAGTTCCTTTTGACACAGCACCATCTCCACCACAGAGCTCCCAAACAAGAGCAGTTAGTAAGGCAGCTCCAGTGCCCAAAGGGCCAGTACTATCATGGCGAACCCCAACTCCACCAGTTAGTACGCCTATTCCTGTGGAGGAAGCACAACCAGCTAGTCGTAGTTTAGCATCTATCACATTTGATGTTGTTAAATCGTATGTGCATATCTTCCCATCTTGGAAATATTATACTGAAGATGAAGGAAAATGCCAGTTGCAGGTGTTTGTCCAGGAGTTATGTGTAAGTAATGTTATTCATGGCAATTACTTTGCTTCGTCCCATACATCCTACCTCCGTGATGGTTATAATACAGCAAAATTTCCCATTTTTCTCTACAGAGAAGGACCGATTTGGAAACTCAGGATGAGGTAACCTGTGCTAATACCTCTGCTATCTTCAAGAATGCTTGGTGGAAGTATCGGAATTACCTGAAGAAAATGTACTTCACCGGCAAAGAAACTCATCAAATTCCCTTACGTTCTCCTGAGACACATTTACTAGACGATGACTGGGAATGCCTTGTTCTGTACTGGTCCCGAACCAAGAATGTGGTAAGGTCTATGAGCTCATTTTCTATTTTTAAATATTATATTCTTGCGTCTTACTGTACTCTGTTCATGTAGAACAAGTGCCTAAACCTGAAGATCAACTGTTCTAATTTAAGATTCCATTGCTACCATAGGACATAGATATATGTTTGTTTGGTGCTTTTATTATGTGCTAGTACTTGGCAGTAGAAGACTTGGTAGTTTAATCCTGTCCACCTTACTAATGAACTGGTTCATCAAAATGAGTTTCATATACTAGTACATGCTAAACTTGTTATGTGTCTGCTTGTTTCTTTTTTTAGAATGTTGACAGAATATTGGGGAAGAGTGCCTTATTAAGCAACGGTAAAGGAAATAATGCAGATAAGGTTCAGGATAGTGACACATCCTGTCTTGGTTTAGAGTTGGAGTTACTAGCCACTACCGCTTGCACAAGCTATTCAAACTCATTGTCTGAATCAGTTCGGTTTCTTGAGTCTCAACTACAAGCTGAAAGACATCGATCAGTTGTGCTGCGACAAGAAGCGGAAGGACTGCGGAAGTCCCTGGAGCATTCAGATGCATACTTTCTGGTGCAACAGCAAGCGTTGGAGGATTTTAGCCCCAAACAGGACAAAGCTAATCAGCTTGCTAAGCTTATTGCCAGCATGGTGGATACCCGGGATAACGTTTCTTGAGCTCTTCTGAAGTTGTTTCAGTTATGTCCTTGTTTTTCTGCCACGTTTATTTGCACTGGTGGCCAATTTTGACGGCCAGTGTATATGATATGTTGCTTTGTTCCCTATATTTGCACTGGTGGCGAACTTTGATGCCCAGTGGATGTAATATGTGTAATAGCCGTGATAGCCTAGCGTTAGTTGCTTGCTTCTTTATTTCCTCGTTGTCTTGTTTATTTGTTTGCTTGTAGTCATTGCAGTTCTTTTTCCGCGGTTAACTAGTGGCTGCAATAACCTATTTTTTAAAACTAGGCCACAATAACCATGGGCTAATATTTACTGTAGTGACACTGGGCCTCCTACGGGCCGTAGGAACAGTGGGCCTTCTACGGGCCGTAGAAACAGTAGGCCTTCTACGGGCCGTAGAAACAATGGGCCTTCTACGGGCCGTATCATCAATGGGCCTTATACGGGTCGTATGATCGATTGGCCAAACATGGGCCAATAACAGGCCACATTATGGCCGTAAACGGGCTAGAGTTGGAATCGTCCATTCATGCGCCGACCGTAACGGGCCATCGTTAATAGGCCGTATTTGATGACGCTATGAAAACGGCCCAACGTATTAACGGACCATAAACGGGCCGACTGTAACCACAGGCTAAATTTGGCCCACAAGCAAAAAATGACAGTAACGGACCGTAAGTAAAGGAATGCTGGAAATGAGCCTAAGAATAAATGGGCTCTGAGAAGGCCGAAAGATAACATGGGCTGGAAACGGCCCAACGGAATAACGTGTTGTTAATGGGTATAAAGTGATACACTGTTCATTACGGGCCAGTTTCACCACGGGCCGTTAATGGGTGTAAAGTGATACACTGTTCATTACGGGCCAGTTTCACCGCGGGCTGTTAATAGGCCAAGAGTTACATAGGGCATCATATGGGCCGAAAGATGTCATGGGCCATACATGGGCCAGAAGTGAAAACGGGCTGGAATCATATTGGATGGCCCAGATGACGCTACTGGGCCTAACTCGGATAAGGCGTAACGGGCCTTGGGTTAGGGGGCTGTAAATGGGCTATATGTGAACAGGCCGTTAACAGGCTTTCCATGGGCCGGCCCACCACCTTTTGACCAAGTCAAATGGGCCGTCCTTTTCACAAGAATGGGCCTCTGTTGGATCGTGCCACGTGTCGACGTATCATAGGTGCCTATCTGACCCACTGACGAGCTAACACGTGTTTCGTCCGGCCAATAAGAATTTTACACGTGGAAATTTCCCATTGGTCGGGGCTGTTAACGGGTTATCGGATCCAAAACCCGACTCGATAGCTTAACGGTGTTCCGTTACGGTGGATGCCACGTGTCGGTCACCCTTGATGAAAGCACTTCTGTGACGCGCGATTTATCGTCATGGAAGTGGACACTACCGTGATGATAATTTTGGTAATGTCATGGAACACTTCTACGACAGCACAGGTATGACTATCTTGATTCTGTCATAAATTTGTCATGGATGTACATGCATGACAAAAAACGCGACCTACTGTGACAAACACATATCATCACAGAAGTGTATTTTTTTGTAGTGGGTCTTGCCCCAGTAACAAAAACATGAGCAAGGTTTTGAAATTGTTGAAAATGGCAAGAATTCTCAGAGTCATCCAACAAACTCGGGAGAAAAATTGAAAAATGATTGCCAGGAAGGAATAACACCACAAAAATTGATACCCCAATTTTGGGGCTGGTACAACTCTTCCCCCCTTAAAAAGAATCTCGTCCTCGAGATTCCTAAGGTTACAACAATAATGAAAAGACAACCACTCCGGTGAAAAACCTCTGGGTTAATTTTAACCCTTTGGTCAGATACAGACGAGTTGGGATACCGATAATTGGTACACTCTGGGGGAGATATGGGCACAACAGGGTTACCTCCACGGCTTGGGGCACTCGAGATCAGTCTCCTGAAAAAAATGCTGGATGCACCCCAATGAACAGTGGTTTCACCTGCTGACACGTGGGTCTAGGGCCCAATGGCAGCCTCCTTCTTCTACCTCCGGCTTGCTGCTTCTCCTATGCTGCTGCTCCGCGTGCGGCTTGGTGCAGCGCGCATCCAACTCCTAGGGTGATGAGGACCCTAGTGCCATAGTGCGCGGCGTGCACGGTGCCGGTGCAGCGAGCACTCACGTCACGGGCCAGCACCTTGTCAGCACTGCTCGCGGATTCGCCTCCTGGACGCTGGTGATCAAGCGATGAGCAGTTCTCCTAGACCTCGCTCACCGTACAATGGGGTTGGGATATAAAAGACGGCAGCGCGGCTCTCCTCCAATGCACAAACACAATGCCGCTCTACTACCTCTTCGGTTTGGGCGAGATCGAGCCGAGCTCATTCGGCGAGGAGGTGTTCTTGGCTACACTGCTGGGCATGTTAATCGGCTCGATCCTCCTGTTGATACTCATCAGGAATTATCGGGCTCGGAATAATGTGCTGCTGGATGCGGTGGCTCGAGATGTGGGAGAAGACGGTGCATTGGGTGGTCCTCCGCCATGTTTGATCCTCCGTTACCTTGCGCCTGCGGAGTAATCGCGTGCTGCGATGTGGCGAGTGACGACTTTCCTGCGCCACACAAGACAGATATAATGGGCGTGGTGGGGTCCAGATGCAGGTGAGGCGGTTGCACCATCTCAGGAAGCACACTGGGTATGGGAAAATTTGCCGGGTAGCTCCATGAAAAAGTAGGTGTCGAGGTAGAGTCGGAGTTGAAATCTGTATTGTGGTAGATGTACTGGATGAAGTGAAATAAAGTTGGCAGTGTTCCTCTGGAAATGCATTTGGGACGAAGGAAAAGAATTAGGGACGATGAACTGCCATACGGAAATACCTCTGCGAGGCTCTGGATTTGAAAATCTGGCACACGGGGTATGCACAGATAGAGAGGGATATGTGACTTTGCATTCCCCCAAGTACTGCCCTAAATGTACTCGTGGGTGAACCGGGTATATGTGTGCAGTATGCAATACAATCTAAACTAACAAACAGACAGATGCAACGAATATGCAAAATGGAAAAACACATCAGACAAATCATACTAAAGTGTTTTAATGCTAGTGGGTATATGTACTCCTGGTATACATACACCTACACCAACGCGCATTTTATTATAGACTCGAGACGAGTCAATGTTATTTAGTGTATGTGATCTACTGATTAAAATCTTGTTAGCAACATATTGCCAACCCTGTCAAACATTTCTGCTTGACAGAGAGACAAGCAAAAACAAAACCAAAAAGCAAGAAAATACACATAAAACACATCATACGAGTTACAAACAGTGCAAGCATACAACAAAGCACGAACATGCTACGCGCTAAAAGAAACAACTCACTCCAGTATACATAGTTCTATCCTCATATAGAGGATGAATAGACTAACTGACCTACTCGCAGAATCCTCTCACTGCGTGACTGAGGTCATGTAGAGGACTGGCCTTGCTGGGGCTCTTTGGGAGGACGAAGACTTAGCCAATCTCCATCTTCATCGTCCGACACTACTATGAGTTGGGGCTCTACTGCTGGGGGTGTGGCTGAAATTGATCCAAGCAAATGCTGCTGGTGGATTCGATAAAGAGCCATGTCGAGGGTGACCATATTTGGTTTAGGCCACAACACAGGCTAAGAGGGTAGCACGGGTTCGGATGGCGTTGGGCGAGCGGCTTGGCATGCAAATTTACGAGCCTCACGATAAGCTTCCGTGACAACTCGTACCGCATTGTTGTCCATGGTTGTGAACTCGGCAAGCATCTTGGCAATCATCATCCCCTGGGCAGTGATATATTGCACTAGGCGAGCGATTGCTGGTTCATCTCCCGGAATAGTGGTAGGAGGCTGAATTCCTGCTTCTGTCATCATGGGGAAAAGGCAGAACTCTCGCCTCTCTGCCACTTGCGAGAACTTGGTTCGGAGGTATAGGATAGCCACCACGGCAGCGGCCTGAATTGCCAAATCAGTAGTGGGCATGGCTCTGCCCTGAAATGTTGGGGAACACGGTAATTTCTAAAATTTCCTACGCAGACGCAAGATCATGGTGATGCATAGCAATGAGAGGGAAGAGTGGTGTCCATGTACCCTCATAGACCGTAAGCGGAAGCGTTATGACAACGCGGTTGATGTAGTCATACGTCTTCACGATCGACCGATCCTAGCACCGAAGGTACGGCACCTCCGCGGTCTGCACACGTTCGGCTCGGTGACGTCCCACAAAATCACGATCCAGTAGAGTGTCGAGGGAGAGCTTCTTCAGCACGACGGTGTGATGACGGTGATGATGATGCTACCGGAACAGGGCTTCGCCTAAGCACCACTACGATATTACCGAAGTGGATTATGGTGGAGGGGGGCACTGCACACGGCTAAAGATCAATGATCAACTTGTGTGTCTATGGGGTGCCCCCTCCCTCGTATACAAAGGAGTGGAGGAGGAGGAGGGCCGGCCCTCTACTATGGCGCGCCCTAGGGAGACCTACTCCCACCGGGAGTAGGATTCCCCCCTTTCCAAGTAGGAGTAGGAGAGAAGGGAAGGGGAGAAGAGAAGGAAGGAGGGGGCGCCGCCCCTCCCCCCCTAGTACAATTCGGACTAGGACTTGGGGGCGCGTGGCCTGCCCTAGGCATCCCCTCTCTCTTTCCCCTAAAGCCCAATAAGGCGCATATACTCCCCGGGGGGTTCCGGTAACCTCTCGGTACTCCGGAGAATGCCGGAACTCACCCGGAACCATTCCGATGTCCAAACATAGGCTTCCAATATATTGAGATTTATGTCTCGACCATTTCGAGACTCCTCGTCATGTCCGTGATCAAATCCGGGACTCCGAACTACCTTTGGTTCATCAAAACACATAAACTCATAATACCGATCGTCACCGAATGTTAAGCGTGCGGACCCTACGGGTTCGAGAACTATGTAGACATGACTGAGACACGTCTCTGGTCAATAACCAATAGAAGAACCTGGATGTTCATATTGGCTCCCACATATTCTACGAAGATCTTTATCGATCAAACCGCATAACGATATACGTTGTTCCCTTTGTCATCGGTATGTACTTGCCCGAGATTCGATCGTCGGTATCTCAATACCTAGTTCAATCTCATTACCAGCAAGTCTCTTTACTTGTTCTGTAATGCTACATCTCGTAACTAACTCATTAGCTACATTGCTTGCAAGGCTTATATTGATGTGCATTACCAAGAGGGCCCAGAGATACCTCTTCGACAATCGGAGTGACAAATCCTAATCTTGATCTATGCCAACTCAACAAACACCATTGGAGACACCTGTAGAGCACCTTTATAATCACCCAGTTACGTTGTGACGTTTGGTAGCACACAAGGTGTTCCTCCGGTATTCGGGAATTGCATGATCTCATAGTTAGAGGAACATGTATAAGTCATGAAGAAAGCAGTAGCAATAAACTAAACGATTTATGCTAAGCTAACGGATGAGTCTTGTCCATCACATCATTCTCTAATGATGTGATCCCGTTCATCAAATGACAACACATGCCCATGGCTAGGAAACTTAACCATCTTTGATTAAGAGCTAGTCAAGTAGAGGCATACTAGGGACACTCTATTTGTCTATGTATTCACACGTGTACTAAGTTTCTGGTAAATACAATTCTAGTATGAATAATAAACATTTATCATGATATAAGGAAATATAAATAACAACTTTTTTATTGCCTCTAGGGCATATTTCCTTTAGTCCCCACTTGCACTAGAGTCAATAATCTAGTTCACACCATCATGTGATTTAACACCAATAGTTCACATCTTTATGTGATTAGTTCACATCTCCATGTGACTAACACCCAAAGGGTTAACTAGAGTCAATAATCTAGTTCACATTGCTATGTGATTAAAACCCAAAGAGTGATCATGTTTTGCTTGTGAGAGAAATTTAGTAAATGGGTCTGCCACATTCGGAGCCGTATGTATTTTGCAAATTTTCTATTCTACAATGCTTTGAACGGAGCTACTCTAGCTAATTGCTCCCACTTTCAATATGTATCTAGATTGAGACTTAGAGTCATCCAGATCGGTGTCAAAGCTTGCATCGACGTAACTCTTTACGATGAACTCTTTGTCACCTCCATAACTGAGAAACATTTCCTTATTCCACTAAGGATATTTTTGACCACTGTCCAGTGATCCACTCCTGGATCACTATTGTACCCTCTTGCCAAACTTATGGTGAGGTACACAATAGGTCTAGTACACAGCATAGCATACTTTATAGAACCTATGACTGAGGCATAGGGAATGACTTTTCATTTTCTTTCTATTTTCTGCCGTGGCCGGGTTTTGAGTCTTTACTCAACTTCACACCTTGCAACACAGGCAAGAACTCCTTCTTTGACTGTTTCATTTTGAACTACTTCAAAATCTTGTGAAGGCATATACTCATTGAAAATATATCAAGCATCTTGATTTATCTCTATAGTTCTTGATGCTCAATATGTAAGTAGCTTCACCAAGGTCTTTCTTTGAAAAACTCCTTTCAAACACTCCTTTATGCTTTCCAGAAAATGCTACATTATTTCCAATCAACAATATGTCATTCACATATACTTATCAGGAATGTTGTAGTGCTCCCACTCACTTTCTTGTAAATACAGGCTTCACCGCAAGTCTGTATAAAACCATATGCTTTGATCACTTTATCAAAACATATATTCCAACTCCGAGATGCTTGCACCAGTCCATAGATGGATCGCTGGAGCTTTCTCACTTTGTTAGCACCTTTAGGATCGACAAAACCTTCTGGTTGCATCATATACAACTCTTCTCTAAGAAATCCATTAGGGAATGCAGTTTTGACATCCATTTGCCAGATTTCATAAAATGCGGCAACTTCTAACATGATCCAGACCGACTTTTAAGCATCGATACGAGTGAGGAAATCTCATCGTAGTCAACACCTTGAACTTGTCGAAAACCTTTTGCGACAATTCGAGCTTTGTAGATAGTAACACTACTATCAGCGTACGTCTTCCTCTTGAAGATCCATTTATTCTCAATGACTCACCGATCATCGGGCAAGTCAATCAAAGTCCATACTTTGTTATCATACATGGATCCCATCTCAGATTTTATGGCCTCAAGCCATTTTGCAGAATCTGGGCTCATCATCGCTTCCTCATAGTTCGTAGGTTCGTCATGGTCTAGTAATATCACTTCCAGAACAGGATTACCATACCACTCTGGTGCGGACCGTACTCTGGTTGACCTACGGGGTTCGGTAGTAACTTGATCTGAAGTTTCATGATCATCATCATTAGCTTCCTCACTAATTGGTGTAGGAATCACTGGAACTGATTTCTGTGATGAACTACTTTCCAATTTGGGAGAAGGTACAATTACCTCATCAAGTTCTACTTTCCTCCCACTCACTTCTTTCGAGAGAAACTCCTTCTCTAGAAAGGATCCATTCTTAGCAACAAAATATCTTGCCTTTGGATCTGTGATGGAAGGTGTACCCAACAGTTTCTTTTGGGTATCCTATGAAGACGCACTAATCCGATTTGGGTTCGAGCTTATCATTTTGAAACTTTTTCACATAAGCATCGCAACCCCAAACTTTAAGAAATGACAGCTTTGGTTTCTTGCCGAACCATAGTTCATACGGCGTCATCTCAATGGTGCCCTATTTAACGTGAATGCAATTGTCTCTAATGCATAACCCCAAAAAGATAGTGGTAAATTGATAAGAGACATCATAGATCGCACCATATCCAATAAAGTACGATTACAACGTTCGGACACACCATTATGTTGTGGTGTTCCAGGTGGCGTGAGTTGCGAAACTATTCCACATTGTTTCAAATGAAGACCAAACTCGTAACTCAAATATTCGCCTCCGTGATCAGATCGTAGAAACTTTATTTTCTTGTTATGATGATTTTCCACTCCACTCTGAAATTCTTTGAACTTTTCAAATGTTTCAGACTTATGTTTCATTAAGTAGATATACATATATCTTCTCAAATCACCTGTGAAGGTCAGAAAATAACAATATCCGCTGCGAGCCTCAACACACATTGGACCGCACACATCAGTATGTATTATTTCCAACAAGTCTGTTGCTCACTCCATTGTTCCGAAGAACAGAGTCTTAGTCATCTTGCCCATGAGGCATGGTTCGCAAGCATCAAGTGATCCATAATCAAGTGATTCCAAAAGTCCATCAGTATGGAGTTTCTTCATGCGCTTTATGCCAATGTGACCTAAACGACAGTGCCACATATAAGTTGCACTATCATTATTAACTTTGCATCTTTTGGCTTCAATATTATGAATATGTGTATCACTACGATCGAGATTCAATAAACCATTTATATTGAGTGTATGACCATAGAAGGTTTTATTCATGTTAATAGAACAATAATTATTCTTTGACTTAAATGAATAACTGTATTGCAATAAACATGATCCAATCATATTTATGCTCAACGCAAACACCAAATAACATTTATTTTAGGTTCAACACTAATCCCTAAGGTAAAAGGAGTGTGCGATGGTGATCTTATCAACCTTGGAATCTCTTCCAACACACATCGTCTCTTTTCCCTCAACTAGTCTCTGTTCATTTTGTAACTCCTGTTTCGACTTACTAATCATAGCAACTGAATCGGAATCAAATACCTAGGGGTTACTATGAACACTAGTAAAGTACACATCAGTAACATGTATATCATATATACTTTTGTTCACTTTGCCATCCTTCTTATCCTCCAAGTATTTAGGGAAGTTCCGATTCCAGTGACCATTTCCTTTGAAGTAGAAGCACTCAATTTCAGGCTTGGGTCTAGCTTTGGGCTTCTTCATGGGAGTGGCAACTTGCTTGTCATTCTTCTTGAAGTTTCCTTTCTTTCCCTTGCGCTTTTACTTGAAACTAGTGATCTTGTCAACCATCAACACTTGATGCTTTTCTTGATTTCTACCTTTGTCGATTTTAGCATTGCGAAGAGCTCGGGAATTGTTTTTCGTCAGCCCTTGCATATTATAGTTCATCACAAAGTTCTAGTAACTTGGTGATAGTGACTAGAGAACTTTTGTCAATTACTATCTTATCTAGAAGATTAACTCCCACTTGATTCAAGCAATTGTAGTACCCAGACAATCTGAGCACATGCTCACTGGTTGAGCTATTCTCCTCCATCTTGTAGCCAAAGTACAGTCAGAGGTCTTATACCTCTTGACATGTGCATGAGTATGAAATACCAATTTCAACTCTTGGAACATCTTATATGCTCTGTGGTGTTCAAAACATTTTTGAAGTCCCAGTTCTAAGCTGTAAATCATGGTGCACTAAACTATCAAGTAGTCATCATACCGAGATTTGCCAAACATTCATAACGTCTGCATCTGCTCCTGCAATAGGTCTGTCACCTAGCGGTGGATCAAGGACATAATTCTTCTGTGCAGCAATGAGGATAATCCTCAGATCACGGAGCTAGTCCGCATAATTGCTACTAACATCTTTCAACATAGTTTTCTCTAGGAACATATCATAAATAAAATGGGGAAGCTATATGCAAGCAATTGATCTACAACATAGATATGCAAATACTATCAGGACTACGTTCATGATAAATTAAAGTTCAATTAATCATATTACTTGAGAACTCCCACTTAGATAGACATCCCTCTAATCATCTAAGTGATCACATGATCCATATCAACTAAACCATGTCGGATCATCACGTGAGATGGAGTAGTTTTCAATGGTGAACATCACTATGTTGATCATATCTACTATATGATTCACGCTCGACCTTTCGGTCTCCAGTGTTCTGAGGACATATCTGCACATGATAGGCTCGTCAAGTTTAACCCGAGTATTCCGCTTGTGCAAAACTGGCTTGCACCCGTTGTATGTGAACGTAGAGCTTACCACACCCGATCATCATGTGGTGTCTCGGCATGACGAACTGTAGCAACGGTGCATACACAGGGAGAACACTTGTACCTTGAAATTTAGTGAGAGATCATCTTATAACGCTACCGCCGAACTAAGCAAAATAAGATGCATAAAGGATAAACATCACATGCAATCAATATAAGTGATATGATATGGCCATCATCATCTTGTGCCTTTGATCTCCATCTCCAAAGCACCGTCATGATCACCATCATCACCGGCTTGACACCTTGATCTCCATCAAAGCATCGTTGTCATCTCACCAACTATTGCTTCTACGATAACCGCTTAGTGATAAAATAAAGCAATTACATGGCGATTGCATTTCATACAATAAAGCGACAACCATATGGCTCCTGCCAGTTGCTGATAACTGTGTTACAAAACATGATCATCTCATACAATAAAATTTAGCATCATGTCTTGACCATATCACATCACAACATCCCCTGCAAAAACAAGTTAGACGTCCTCTACTTTGTTGTTGCAAGTTTTATGTGGCTGCTACGGGCTGAGCAAGAACCGTTCTTACCTGCACATCAAAAACCACAACATGGTATAGTGATTGCTTTTTGATCTTTAGAAAGAACCATGTTCATTGAATCTGATTCAACTAGCGCTCGAGAAACAGACACCCACTAGTCACCTGTGTGCGAAGCACGTCGGTAGAACTGATATGTCTCCGTCGTATCTACTTTTCCAAACACTTTTGCCCTTGTTTTGGACTCTAACTTGCATGATTTGAATGGAACTAACCCAGACTGACGCTGTTTTCAGCAGAATTGCCATGGTGTTATTTTTGTGCAGAAATAAAAGTTCTTGGAATGACCTAAAAATCAATGGAGAATTGTTTTGGAATATATGAAAAATACTAGAATAAAGATCCATGTCAGGGGGCCCACCACCTGTCCACGAGGGTGGGGGCGTACCCTACCCCCTGGGCGCGCCCCCTGCCTCGTGGGCCCCCTGATGCTCCACCGACCTCAACCCTGACGCCATATATTCACTTTCAGGGAGAAAAAAATCAGAGAGAAGGATTCATCGCGTTTTATGATACGAAGCCGCCGCCAAGCCCTAAACTCTCTCGGGAGGATTGATCTGGAGTCCGTTCGGGGCTCCAGAGAGGGGAATCAGTCGCCATCGTCATCATCATTCCTCCATCACCAATTTCATGATGCTCACCGCCGTGCATGAGTAATTGCATCGTACGCTTGCTGGACGGTGATGGGTTGGATGAGATTTATCATGTAATCGAGTTAGTTTTGTTAGGGTTTGATCCCTAGTATCCACTATGTTCTGAGATTGATGTTGCTATGACTTTGCTATGCTTAATGCTTGTCACTAGGGCCCGAGTGCCATCATTTCAGATCTGAACCTATTATGTTTTCATCAATATATGAGAGTTCTTGATCCGATCTTGCAAGTCTATAGTCACCTATTATGTGTTATGATCCGTTAACCCCGAAGTGACAATAATCGGGATACTTACTGGTGATGACCGTAGTTTGAGGAGTTCATGTATTCACTATGTGTTAATGCTTTGGTCCGGTACTCTATTAAAAGGAGGCATTAATATCCCTTAGTTTCCAATAGGACCCCGCTGCCATGGGAGGGTAGGACAAAAGATGTCATGCAAGTTCTTTTCCATAAGCACGTATGACTATATTCAGAATACATGCCTACATTACATTGATGAACTGGAGCTAGTTCTCTGTCACCCTAGGTTATGACTGTTACATGATCGATCGCATCCGACATAATTCTCCATCACCGATCCAATGCCTACGAGCTTTTCCTATATTGTTCTTCGCTTATTTACTTTTCCGTTGCTGTTGTTACAATCACTACAAAACCCAAAAATATTACTTTTGCTACCATTATCTTTTGCCACCATTACCACTAATATCATATTACTTTGCTACTAAACACTTTGCTGCAGATATTAAGTCTCCGGGTGTGGTTGAATTGACAACTCAGCTGCTAATACTTGAGAATATTCTTTGGCTCCCCTTGTGTCGAATCAATAATTTGCGTTGAATACTTTACCCTAAAAACGGTTGTGATCCCCTATACTTTTGTGTTATCAAGAACCAGTCTCGCGTAAGCGTATGCATAATGTCGGTCTAGGTCGCTTCATTTAACAATGTCGTTGAATCAAGAATCAACTAGTGACGGCAAGCAATATGTATATACCCACGCCCACAACTCCTTTGTGTTCTACTCGTGCATATAACATCTAGGCATAAACCTGGCTCGGATGCCACTGTTGGGGAACGCAGTAACTTCAAAATTTTCCTACGCACACGCAAGATCCATCTAGGTGATGCATAGCAACAAGAGGGGAGAGTGTTGTCCATGTACCCTTGTAGACCGTAAGCGGAAGCGTTATGAAAACGCGGTTGATGTAGTCGTACGTCTTCACGATCGACCAATCCTAGCACTGTAGGTATGGCACCTCCGCGGTCTGCACACGTTCGGCTTGGTGACGTACCACGAATTCACAATCCAGTAGAGTGTCGAGGGAGAGCTTTGTCAGCACGATGGTGTGATGACAGTGATGATGATGCTACCGGAACAGGGCTTCGCCTAAGCACCGCTACGATATTACCGAGGTGGATTATGGTGGAGGGGGCACCGCACACGGCTAAAGATCAATGATCAACTTGTGTGTCTATGGGGTGCCCCCTCCCCCATATATAAAGGAGTGGAGGAGGGGGAGGGCCGGCCCTCTACTATGGCGCGCCCTAGGGAGTCCTAGTCCCATCGGGAGTAGGATTCCCCCCTTTCCAAGTAGGAGTAGGAGAGAAGGAAGGGAAGGAGAGAAGAGAAGGAAGGAGGGGTGCCTCCCCTCCCCCCTAGTCCAATTCGGACTAGGCCTTGGGGGGCGCACAACCTGCCCTAGGCAGCCCCTCTCTCTTTCCCCTAAAGCCCAATAAGGCACATATACTCCCCGAGGGGTTCCTCCCGGTACTCCAGAAAATGCCCAAACTCATCCGGAACCATTCCGATGTCCAAACATAGGCTTCCAATATATCGATATTTATGTCTCGACCATTCAGACTCCTCATCATGTCCGTGATCAAATCCGGGACTCCGAAGTACCTTTGGTTCATCAAAACACATAAACTCATAATACCGATCGTCACCGAACGTTAGGCGTGCGGACCCTACGGGTTCAAGAACTATGTAGATATGACTGAGACACGTCTTCGGTCAATAACTAATAGTGTAACCTGGATGTTCATATTGGCTCCCACATATTCTACGAAGATCTTTATCGGTCAAACCGCATAACGATATACGTTGTTCCCTTTGTCATCGGTATGTTACTTGCCCGAGATTCGATCGTCGGTATCTCAATACCTAGTTCAATCTCGTTACCGGCATGTCTCTTTACTCGTTCCGCAATTCTACATCCCGTAACTAACTCATTAGCTACATTGCTTGCAAGGCTTATATTGATGTGCATTAACAAGAGGGCCCAGAGATACCTCTTTGATAATCGGAGTGACAAATCCTAATCTCGATCTATGCCAACTCAACAAACACCATCAGAGACACCTGTAGAGCACCTTTATAATCACCCAGTTACGTTGTGAAGTTTGGTAGCACATAAGGTGTTCCTCCGGTATTCGGGAGTTGCATAATCTCATAGTTAGAGGAACATGTATAAGTCATGAAGAAAGCAGTAGCAATAAACTAAACGATCATTATGCTAAGCTAAGGTATGAGTCTTGTCCATCACATCATTCTCTAATGATGTGATCCCATTCATTAAATGACAACACATGTCCATGGCTAGGTAACTTAACCATCTTTGATTAACGAGCTAGTAAAATAGAGGCATACTAGTGACACTCTGTTTGTCTATGTATTCACACATGTACTAAGTTTCCGGTTAATACAATTCTAGCATGAATAATAAAAATTTATCATGATATAAGGAAATATAAATAACAACTTTATTATTGCCTCTAGGGCATATTTCCTCAATGAAAAACCAAAGGCTGACCATCTGCCTCGTGACCTGGGCAGATTTGCACTCTAGCATCATAGCGGTGGAGATGAGGGACGGGTGCCAATTGGAACACCAGGTAATCGGGGCTAGCATTGCAGCCAAAGGCTTTGGTGAGCATCTTAGTAAGAAGAGGTGGAAAGCCTATATGGTTGACGGCAAAGGTGCTTGTGTAAAACTTGGGAGCTTTGAGAGCGCGAGTCATGGATGGGGTGTTACTAGCTAGGCTTCTTTGCAGGGGCATGTCTGACTGAGGAGTGAGCGATCCGGCTAGCGGTAAGGGGATTTTATAGGCAGCTATACAGGACATGCCCAGATGGTGTGGCCCCTTTCCCTTAATGGCGAAGGGTAAACGATGCGGCCGACCAGAAATGATATGGTTGCTATTCGTTCCACGGATAACTAGGTGGGGACAGCGGGGTAGGGACGTGTCATTCCTGGCTGCACCACCTGTTGCTCAACAGTGGTCATGCCAGGGCCAGGGATGGGTCAAATCCCTTAGGGTTATTACGGTGTAATGGTAGCGGTGATTTAATGCTAGGATAACCTATGTCAGCCTGGCTGCTCTGATACCATCTCCTATGGCACCCCGATCCGCATGGAGCAGGGGCCTTCACACGTCAGCCCAGGATAACACCTGACGCACGACAGGTCCATGATACAGCATTCTAGGTACAAGAATATTCATCAAGTACATGTATAGAAGATTACATCATTGATGAATACAGTCATCTGGCATAGCTCTAAGGCTATTAAAAGGCGGCGGAAGTCTTGGTTTGGCGACTCATCAACTTTGGCTGGGCTCCACAACTCACAGGACTAGCAAGATTACGGCCTAGCATGACTGAACAAGTGAACAATGCAGGCACGACCTACAAACTGGCATGACATGCCAGGTCAGTACATTGAATGTACTTGCAAGACAACCAAATACATAGCATCCAAACAAGCAGAAGACAAAGCAAGAACCAAGCGCATGCAACAACCTATCTCATATCAATTACTAAACATGGCATGATAAAGATCAACTCAGCATGAAAATACCATAGCATCTACTAACATGACAATGACATGGCATATCAAAACATGCTTCTAACATGGCAATAGCAAAACATAGCATATCATCTCAATCATGGCATAATTTGGCATATCAATCAAATCATGGCATGGTATCATGAAACCATGCTGAATATAAACTACTGGTCATTTCCAATGCAGACATAGCATGTCAACTTTATGCAACCATCTTCTATTCTACCATGATTCTTTAAATGCAAATAACAACATATTACTCATGCAATGCAACCAAACTTGGATACCGAGTCCCTCGGACTCTCTTACCAACGGGTTGCCTCGCAACCGAACGGTGATCATGACGAATCACAAACGGAACCATACTCGATTCAATGGGTTACCTTGTAACCAAACGGTGATCACTCACGGATGACAAACGGAACCACACTTGGTTCAACACTCACCGAGACCTCGTCTCGTGATCATATCAACACATCATCATGATTTCTCACGACTATCTCAAGTCCAAGTCACCACATTATTGTTATCACATATTTATTTATCAACTTAATTATTTCAGGTTTATCCTCCATTTCGACCCAGACCCGATATTGTGACCTACTACGAACTATGCTGCTATTGATAGACTTAATTAACACTCTGTAGAGGTAGCGCACTTTACCCACACCACAGAATCCATGGCCTCGTCATCCCATTCGGGTGGACCAACGGCATTCTGACGAAACCGAAATACTGCCATGACACTCTCCTGGCCACTCCGACCAACATCCCTTTTGGGTTCAGTCCTAGGTGGCCCCATGCCTACCAAAGACACCAACGACCACCGTCATGGAAAAACAATAAATGGTCCCAAACGGGGACATGAGCTCAAAACCAAACCTGGGCACACAAGGCATATGTCCGCCTACCTGATCATGGTAGCGCGTGCCCATAACCTTCCCTCGTTGGAGGCACCGGCGAGAGGCATGACAATAGATCGCATTAAGGCCTTCCCAAAAATGCAAAATGTGGCTGCACTAAAGAAGTTCGATTTGGTGCCACTATGACTTGATCCCATCGACGACGGAGGAGGGTTGTTATTATTAAGTCATATTATTATATTCTCCATCATCATGAACATATTTAACATGAATGCAACAATGAGCATGCATCATACAAATTCTTTAATAAAATACCAAGCATCTCGAGTGAAAAACTATAGCATAAAGAACATCATGATACCAAGTACTAGCATATCAATGGTGTATTACAATCATCATAACATTTTATAACGAGGTCATGAAAATAAAGTAGAGTAGTGGCATGGCATTATCAATAACAACATTCTAATTATCATGGAAAGAGATATCATGAAAACACAAGCATGCATGTTAAGCATATCGAAATAACTGCAAACGAAAACGATAAGAAACAACTGCAACTACACACACAAGGTTCAAGCAAAGTCAACATGCAAGTTCAGGGCTCATGATAAGAGGTTGGCTTGCCTGGCATCGACAAGTACTCCGGGAAGAAGTGTGTAACGATCGCAGAAAGATTTGCCGGAAACAGTTCTCTCTCGGAGGGGGCTGTTTACGGGCAAGGGCGAAGTGGTCATTTTCACTATGTGAAAACATCATGAACATGATACCAACAGAATGATCTTGACGAACAGAGAAAGTGAGCGCTGGAATCACCTGAATCAGAGTTACGGTTCCAAAGTTATGAGCGTTCGTTCGTTAGACATAAAAATAAACAGAAATTGTCCATTTTTGCTGCTAACGGGTGAACGTTCACAATATAAAGGATTCGGCACCGGTCTGAAGAAGAGAAAACGCATTATGAGGAATACGTCTTTGTAATACTGAAAGCATATTCTTAACAGAAGAGACAGCGAAGTACGCTTTCAGTAATGGAAGACGTACTCACCCGAAGTGCGCTTCTACTTAATCCAGTCAGTAGGTGGGCCTGGTCAGCACTGGGGCAATGACGGGCGGGACCCACTTCACCTCCTTCTCTCTCCTCGTAGTCTTCTTCTCGCCCATGATACAGAGCACAGAGGTGGGCCGGCCACCGGCCTGGCCATCGCCTCACTGCTCTAGTGGGCTGGCCGTCGAGCGCAGGAGAACGGCCGCTCCTTGTCGTGCCCAATGGTGGCCGCGGGCCTGCCCTGCATGCACCACAGCGTCCTTGACATGGGGAGGCCACGGCGATGGTTAGAGACAGAGGGCGGCGAGGCTCGGCGATTGGGGCTCGGGTGGGGGAATGAGGTGGGCGGCGAGCCAGGAAGGGTCGCAGGGGAGTGGCGTGCTCAGTGGAGGTCTCGGACGGGGCAGGGGTCGGCCGGAGAGAGGTTGGGCGGGGAGGCCGTGGGCGGACTCCGGTTAAATTGCCGGGCTCTGGCAGGGGATTCGGCCAGGAACATGTGTGAGAGGTCTCCAGAGGGAGAGGGGAGGGGGCTGGCTTGCTCGGGGAGGGCTCGGCCTTGCTATCTATAGCCGGGCGAGGAGCACCGGGCCGGGCACCGCCGAACGAGTCCAGTCGTGGCTCTGGTCGTGCCCAAAGGTCACGGGGAGGCACGGGAAGCCGGCGAGGGGGAAGCGGACGAGTGACAGAGGGTCACGGAGACGAGAGGAGGAAGAGTACAGAAGCGAGGAAGGTGACAATGGCCATGAAGCTCACTGTTCGGTCATTGGAATGACTCACCGGAGAAGAAAATAGAGGGGGCCAGAGGTCTAGAGGGATGAGGATGTCGAGGGGGAACTGTAGGATATTAATGAGGAGGCCAGAGCCAGTCGGAGCAGCGCTGCCGGCGAGAACATTGCGTAGACCACCGTTTTGGTTGGCTGCTCTCATGGTCACCATGGACAAGGCGCGCTATGGGTTCTTTAATGATGACAGCTCATGTCTACAGCGTAGTTCATCCAAGATAGAGTATTACCACAGTAAAGAAATGGGCAAAGACAAAGGGTGCTGAGTAAACTAAGCTTCACAAGTTTTCTGTTGCAAACTTGGCCACATTCTAGAGATAAAACCAGAGAGGTTAAAAGGTAAACTTGATGTCTGGAAGTCTTAGAGTAGCAAGGACTATCAACCTGGGAATTATGAGGTCATTAGGACAAAGATTTAACATAGTTGCAGTCTAGCTACCAGATCTGATCCAGAAACCAAATGATGAAGAAGCACTCACTAGGAGTGATGGATTGGTCTAAAACTTGGCAAAGCTTGATGATTTGGACATACCATGATGCTGTAAAACTTTCATACCAAATGGACTTTCCAAACAAGTACTTCCTTCACAGCTATTATTTCTGTCCAGAAACTTGAGAAAAATCTCCAGGGAAAATGGCTAGGTGAAATGAGCCAAGATTTTGTGGAGATAGGTTATATGGGTAGGAGAAGACTTCGGAAATTTTCAGGCATAATGGAGCATGATAAAATATACTTGCTTCACAAACTGAAAAATTTGGATAGAATCAAAGAATTGCTCCTGTACTCACATAGTTCAATGGAATGATCTGAATTTTGTAGGAGGCTGATGATATGATCATTAGAGACTGCTGGAAAAGTTTCAGCTCATTTTGATCATCTATGAAGGTACTTCCTTCACAGACAAGCAATCTGAACAGAAACTTGAGAAAATTGCCAATGAATATTGGATAGATGGATTGAGCAGATTTTTGGTATCCAGAGGTGATTTATCAATGTTAAGCACCCTGAAAAATTTCAGGTCCAATGGATCAAGAGTTCAAGCACTTTCTTTGCAAAAAATTCAGACATGGCAGAAACTTGCATTGGATCATGTGCTCAAATTATGGTCTTTGAAGCACGGGTTTGGATGGAAATGGTGAAGATATAGTAAGTACAAGCTCCACAAATTATTTGGGAATTTACCTTGCTACAAAAATGGTAGCTCCTTTGGAAAATGGCAGAAATGCAATATTGGCTTAAAATAAGAAAAGGCAATTTCCCTTATTTAAAAGTGGTCAATATTTTTGCCAGAGCTAAGATTAGGCACAAATATCATCTCCTCAAATTTTCATGAATTTAGGAGATGACAAGCTATGCCTTTGGATTTTATTCCTCAAAAAGACAAGAAAAGGAATAAATCACAAATGAAAAATATTGCATAGGACTTAGCAATATTTTTGCATATCTAGGGTTAGAAAGGTAGGAGGGTCTCTAGGAAAAATTGGGATGATCAACAGATCAAGGAAAATGATGGTTCCTTTGCAACCACAAAGGAAATATTCAAATTCCAAAATTTGGTGTTAGGGTTTTGAGAAAGGTTTTGCCCAGTAACAAAAACATGAGCAAGGTTTTGAAATGGTTGAAAATGGAAAGAATTCTCAGAGTCATCCAGCAAACTCAAGAGAAAATTTGAAAAATGATTGCCAGGAAGGAATAACATCACTAAAATTGATAACCCAATTTTGGGGCTGTTACAGTTGTCCATGCCCTAGCTGTGGGAATATGAGGTCTTACTTTTACTCGAAAACCCTTCACACCCACCTGCTTTATAAGGGTTTCATGCCACACTATAATGTTTGGACCAAGCACGGAGAAAGAGGGGTTATGATGGAAGACAGCGAAGAAGAAGAGGATGATGACAACTATGTGCCCCCTGAATATGGTGATGCTGCAACAGGGGAAGCTAAAGATCAAGAGGAACCAGACGATGTGCTCGATGATGATCTCCGTCGGGTCATTGTTGATGCAAAGAGACAGTGCGAAAGTGAAAAGGAGAAACTAAAGTTTGATCGCATGTTAGAGGATCACAAAAAAGGGTTGTAACCCAATTGCGAAGATGGCAACACAAAGCTCGGTACCATACTGGAATTGAGTGAAGGCAGAGAATGGTGTACCTGACAAAGGATTTGAGAAGCTACTGAAAATATTGAAGAAGAAGCTTCCAAAGGATAACGAATTGCCCGACGGTGCGTACGCAGCAAAAAAGGTTGTATGCCCTCTAGGATTGGAGGTGCAGAAGATACATGCATGCCCTAATGACTGCATCCTCTACTATGGTGCGTACGAGGATTTGAATATATGCCCAGTATGCGGTGCATTGCGGTATAAGATCAGACGAGATGACCCTGGTGATGTTGACGGCAAGAGCCCTAGGAAGAGGGTTCCTGCCAAGGTGATGTGGTATGCTCCTATAATACCACGGTTGAAACGTCTTTCAGAAACAAAGAGCATGCCAAGTTGATGCGATGGCATAGAGATGATCGTAAGAAAGACGGGAAGTTGAGAGCACCCGTTGACGGGTCACAGTGGAGAAAAATCGAGAGAAAGTACTGGGAGGACTTTGCAGGTGACGCAAGGAACGTATGGTTTGGTTTAAGCACATATGGCATTAATCCTTTTGGGGAGCAGAGCAGCAAGCACAGCACCTGGCCCATGACTCTATGTATCTATAACCTTCCTCCTTGGTTGTGCATGAACCGGAAGTTCATTATGATGCCAGTTCTCATCCAAGGCCCTAAGCAACCCGGCAATGACATTGATGTGTACATAAGGCCATTGGTTGAAGAACTTTTACAGCTGTGGAATGGAAACGATGTACGTGTGTGGGATGAGCACAAACAGTAGGAATTTGACCTGCATGTGTTGCTATTTGTAACCATCAATGATTTTCCTGCTCTCTGTAACCTTTCAGGACAGACAAACAAGGGATACCACACATGCACGCACTGTTTAGATGACACCAAAAGTATATACCTGGACAAATGCATGAAGAATGTGTACCTGGCGCATCGTCGATTTCTTTCGACCAACCATCAATGTCAAAAGAAAGGCAAGCATTTCAAAGGCGAGGCAGATCACCGGAAGAAGCCCTCCATCTATACCGGTGATCACGTACTTGCTATGGTCAATGATTTACAAGTAATATTTGCAAAGGGTCCCGGTGGACTATCTGTTCCGAATGACGCTGAGGGACGCGCACCCATGTGGAAGAAGAAATCTATATTTTGGGACCTACCCTACTGGAAAGACCTAGAGGTCCGCTCTTCGATCGACATGATGCACGTGACGAAGAACCTTTGTGTGAACCTGCTAGGCTTCTTGGGCATGTATGGGAGGACAAAAGATACACCGGAGGCATGGGAGGACTAGCAACGTGTGCACGAAAAAGATGGCATGCCTCCAAAGCAGTATGAAGGTCCTGCCAGCTATGCTCTTACCAAAGAAGAGAAGGAAATCTTCTTTGAATGCCTGCTTAGTATGAAGGTCCCGTCTGGCTTCTCGTCGAATATAAAGGGAATAATAAATATGCCAGAGAAAAGTTCCAGAACCTAAAGTCTCATGACTGCCACGTGATTATGACGCAACTGCTTCCGGTTGCATTGAGGGGTTTCTACCGGAAGACGTTCGATTAGCCATTGTGAAGCTATGTGCTTTCCTCAATGCAATCTCTCAGAAGGTGATTGATCCAGAAATCCTACCAAGGTTAAGGAGTGATGTGGCGCAATGTCTTGTCAATTTCGAGCTGGTGTTCCCACCATACTTCTTCAATATCATGACGCATGTCGTAGTTCATCTAGTCAACGAGATTGTCATTCTGGGCCCTATATTTCTACATAATATGTTCCTCTTTGAGAGGTTCATGGGAGTCAATGTCCGTAACCACGCTAGGCCAGAAGGAAGCATCTCCATGGGCCATCAAACAGAGGATGTCATTGGTTTTTTTGTTGACTTCATTCCCGACCTTAAGAAGATTGGTCTCCTCAATCGCGGTATGAGGGGAGACTAGCTGGAAAAGGCACGCTAGGAGGGGACTCAATAATATGTAGGGACGGGCATTCTTTGTCTCAAGCACACTACACAGTTCTATAGAACTCTACCTTGGTGGCCGCGTATGTCAATGAACACAAGAACATTATGCGCTCCAAACACCCGGAGCAGTGTGACGACTGGATTACATGTGAACACATCAGGAATTTCGGCAGTTGGTTGCAAACACGTCTCAGGGGTGACAACACTATTTTTGATGAGTTGTATTCGTTGGCCAGGGGACCATCTTCGACTGTATTGACTTACAAAGGGTACGAGATAAATGGGAATACATTTTACATGATCGCCCAAGATCAAAAGAGCACCAACCAAAATAGCGGTGTCCTCTTTGATGCAGCAACCAAGAGGGGAAAGGACACATACTATGGTTATATAGTGGACATATGGGAACTTGACTACGGACATGATTTTGAAGGTCCTTTTGTTTCAGTGCAAATGGGTCAATCTGTCTGGAGGAGGGGTACAGGTAGACCCACAGTACGGAATAACAACAGTGGACCTGAATAATCTTGGGTACACAGACGAACCATTCATCCTAGCCAATGATGTGGCGCAGGTTTTCTATGTGAAGGACATGTCTACCAAACCGAGAAAAATAAAAGATAAGGAAGCGAATACATCATACGATGAGCCAAAGCGCCACATAGTTCTTTCAGGGAAAAGAGACATCGTGGGATTGGAGGGCAAGACAGACATGTCTTAAGATTATGAAAAGATTCATGAAATTCCTCCCTTCAAATTCAAGGCTGACCCAAGCACCCTGTTAAATGATGAAGATTATCCATGGTTACGGTGCAATAAGCAAAGGACACAAGCAAAGAAAAAGTGAAGACTTTCTCTCCACAACTATTATGATGATGCTTTTTATCTAGAATATCTATTATTATGATGATGCCTTTGATGATACCATGCCAACTTTCAACCTTTTCAGAGTTCATTTGTAGTGCTTTTCAATTTCAGGGTCACTGAGCTTACAAAAATCAGTAAATGCATGAAAAATACCAGATGAAGTCAGAAAGGGTTGAAAATTGATGATGCGACTTTGAATGGTTCATTTTGAACACACAAAAAGTCTGGAGTTCAAATAAGTTCAAAAAAATGAAATCCCATTGTAACAGATGAGTTTTCGTCCGAAACCCTGATACTTCGAAAGAGATTGTCTATTTTGTACACAAAGTGCAACCAGTTTTTGCCGTAACCCTCTCAACCTTTTAGCACATGCTATGTGGGTGAAATGATGATACCATGACAACTTTCAACCTTTTCAGAGTTCATTTGTAGTGCTTTTCAATTTCAGGGTCACATAGCTAAAAAATCAGTAAATGCATGAAAAATAACAAATGAAGTCAGAAAGGGTTGAAAATTGATGATGTGTCTTTGAATGGTGCATTTTGAACACACAAAAAGTCTAGAGTTCAAATAAGTTCAAAAAAATGAAATCCTTTGTAACAGATGAGTTTTCTTCCGAAACTCGGAACTTCGAAAGAGATTGTCCATTTTGTAAACGAAGTGCATCCATTTTTTGCCGTAACCCTCTCAACTTTGTAGCACATGCTATGTGGGTGAAATGATGATACCATGGCAACTTTCAAACTCTTCAGAGTTCATTTGTAGTGCTTTTCAGTTTCATGCTCATTTAGCTAAAAAACAGTAGATGCATGAAAAATAACATATGAAGTCAGAAATGGTTGAAAATTGATGATGTGACTTTGAATGGTGCATTTTGAACACACAAAAAGTCTGGAGTTCAAAAAAATGAAATCCCTTTGTAACAGATGAGTTTCGTCCAAAACCCTGAAACTTCGAAAGAGATTGTCCATTTTGTACACGAAGTGCATCCAGTTTTTGCCGTAACCCTCTCAACTTTTTAGCACATGTTATGTGGGTGAAATGATGATACCATGACAACTTTCAATCTCTTAAGAGTTCATTTGAAGTGTTTTTCAATTTTAGGGTCATTTAGCTCAAAGAATGAACTAATAGCAAAAAGACTGAACTAGGAAACTTTTATGAAACTCTAATAGCAAAAAGAATGAACTAGAAATCTTTAATGAAACTCTAATAGAAAAAAGAATGAACTATAAAAATTTAATGAAACTCTAATAGCAAAAGGAATCAACTAAAAAGCTTTTATAAACTTCTAGCATTTTTTAAACTAAATTTATATAAAATGTATGCAACTAACATTATCAAAGTATTTTTTCAAAACATTAATAGCAAAACGAAATTTCATAAAGAATTTTTTTTGTTTCAAACTTTAATAGCAAACTAAAATAACAAAATTTGTTTTTGATTAAAACAAACATTTCAAATAACCTAAAAATTACCAAATTGAATATAATGATAAAACACGGTAATATTAAATAGCAGGAAAAAGAATCACTCAAAAATCTATTTTATAGTAAAGTTATTCACAAACTAGTGATTCACAAAATTTTAAAAAAAATCAAATTTAAACTATTCAAATTGGAAAACTAATGGCACTAACAGAAAGTTTATAATTTTTATTACCTAAAAGCAAAAAAGAGTCACTGAAAACATTAAGTACTTGCTGTAAGTAGAAACAAAATAAAATAAATAAAGCAAAAAAGAAAACAAAAAAACTAGAAAAAAAATAAAAGAATCCCACCTACTAGGCCACCACGGCCTAAATACGACTAAAAACACAACCATGTGCCAGGATTCAGGCCCGTAGCAGGCCCAGTAGGCCCACAGGCAAGGAGTGAAAGATTAGGCCCGAAAGCCTGCAGTCGAGAGGAGCTCAACGGGGTGGGCGCAACAACGCTTATAAACCACGCTCGAGCTCTCTCAACTAGCGAGGTGAGACTAAACTCCCCACCGTATCGCGCCAGCACAAGGCCTTTGGTCCCGGTTGATGGCACCAATCGGGACTAAAGGGGGGCATTGGTCCCGGTTGGTATGAACCGGGACCAATGCCCCCCTTTAGTCCTGGTTGGTGCCACCAACCGGGACCAAAGGTCCCTGTTTCCCGCCCTTTGGGCTGCTGAAAACTGACCTTTGGTCCTAGCTGGTGGCACAAACGGAACTAAATGGGGGCATTGGTCCCGGTTCGTGCGACGAACTGGGACCAATGCTTTGACTATATAAGCAGCACTTGTGAAAATTTTCATTCAGTTCGTCTTCGATCCCTCCGACGACGCCGCCAGGCTGCCCCTTTGCCCGTCGTCACTGTACCGCCCTGCCTCCGACGCCATCGTCGCGCCCCTGCCCCGAGCCCTCGTCGTCGTGTGCGCCCCTCCCTGACGTCGCCGCCGCGCCGCCCCTGCCCCGAGCCCTCATCGCCACGCCGCCCCTGCCCCGCGCCGTCACCGTCCCCGTGCCGTCACGGCCCCAGTCCGCGCTGCCCCGTGCTACGGTCCGGCCGCCCCCCTTCCTCCTTGTCCGATCCTCCTCCCCTAGCTAGCTTGCTTCAATACTTTGTTACATGTTGTTGATGATAGATATGATGATGTTGATGATAGATGATATATATATGATGTTGATGTTAGATATGATGATTTTTTTCACATATGTATTAATTTTTTGTTCATATGATGATTTTTTCATATATGTAGATGATAGTTTATTTAGTGCATTTTAGGTTAGTTGTACTGTTAGTGCATTTTAGGTTAGTAGATTTTAGGTTAGTGGAGAGGAAAAAGGAAAATAAGGAAAAAGGAAGAAAAGAAGAAGGAAGAAGAAGAAAAAGAAGGAGAGCAAAAAGGAAAAAGAAAAATAAGAAGAGGAAGAGGAAGAAGGAGAAGAAGAGGCGAAAAAAATAAGAAGAGGAAGAAGAAGAAAAAAAAGGAGAAGAAGGAATAGAGGAGAAGAAGAATTCTATTTTTTCTTCTTCTCCTCGATTCCTTCTTCTTCCATTTTTTCTTCTTCTCCTCTATTCCTTCTTCTTCTCCTCTTTTTTTCTTCTTCTTCCTCTTCTTATTTTTTTATCGGGAACGAGGGTGTCGAGGATCGCCGAGCGGTCGAGGGTCGAGAATTAAGGTCGAGGGTCGCCAAGGGGTCGAGGGTCCAGGTTTGTCGAATTTTTTCATAGAAATTAGTGTGATATTTTTGTTCATGATGATCTTGCTCGATGAATGTTCTACGCTAAAACTCATATTAAGTTTGTTCGATGATATTTTTTTTGTTCATAGAAATTTACAAAGTTAAAATGTTCTCGCGTTGGGGGGAGGAGTCCTCAAAACATATCATGTGCACTTTATAAATTCTTATTTTTTATCGGGAACGAGGGTGTCGAGGATCACCGAGCAGTCGAGGGTCGGGCACTAGGGTCGAGGGTTGAGGGTCGCCGAGGGGTCGAGGGTCGTCGAGGGTCGAGGGTCGAGGATCGCCGAGGGGTCGAGAGGGGGACATCTATCAACCCCCTCTCGTTCGACCAACTCTCGTGGACACCCAAACCCTAGGAAAAATACGTTGTCAATCTCCTACCCCTCCCGCCCCTACCCGACAAACTCTCTCGAGATTTATAAGAGATTTATCAAGAATGCCCCCAATATGGATATGCATAATTAAGTTGATCCATATTTTTCCTGATCTCATCTATGCTTCTATATGTGCATGTTCTCCTGTGTCAAAGTATTGAAGAAATCCATGGTTTCATAATTAGCTGGAAGTAATAGGCGCATGATGGTATGAAGCTCTCCGAAGTTATTTTGGAAAGGAGTCCTGATAGGATAATTCACTTTTTGGTATGAAGTTCAGCAAAGGCCTTCCAAATAGTGATATTCGAAAGGCTATTGATGAACTTTGTACCAAAAAAGTGAATTATCCTATCAGGACTCCGTTCCAAAATAACTTTGGAGAGCTTCATGCCATCATGCACCTGTTACTTTCGGCTAATGATGAAGCCATAGTTTTCTTGAATCCATTAACACTAGACAACGTGACATATAGAAGGGTAGATGAGATCAGGAAAAATAGGGACCATTTTCTGCACATCCAGAATGGCGCCATTTTGTTAAATCCCTTGTCGATCCGGACGTCAGACATTCATGAGAGAGGCGGTCCGACCCAAACCCTAGAAGCATTGCCGAGGCCACCCCAAACCCTAGAAGCATTGCCGAGGCCACCCAAATTTACCAAGTTAAAAGAGCGTTGTCGCCGAGGCCACCCCAAACCCTAGAAGCATTGCCGAGGCCACCCCAAACCGTAGAAGTGCCGAGGCCACTAATTAATATTTCTTGTTGTGATTAGCTAGCTAGGTCTATGTTTGCCACTAATATATCCATCTCTCATGTTTGTATATTAATTGCCATGTTGTAATATTTGCAGAAACTATGGAGCAAAGAGACTTGGAAACAGAACAGTTGTTGGGGGACATAATCCTCGGCGGAGGTGATATCTTGTCGTATCTCAACGACAATGATGGTCTGGAAGGAGAGGGTGAAGGCTCCGGTAATCGAACAATGGAGGAGGAAGGACATGATCATGATGTCTCCGGTGACCCAATGCTGGTGGAAGGAGACCGTGATGACGGCTCCGGTGACCGAACGAAGGAGGGAGCTGTTGCAAAGTCCAACGAGGTATATATATTAATTAAGCCTATGCTGACTAGCTAATTGAAGCATTAATTGTTTTGGTATGTACATATATTAACTCTTCTTCCTTCTTTTATAGCCCTCCGGAACGAGCCAAACTTAACGAGACGAGGCCCGAAGAAAATGTTGTGCAAGGATGAAAGGTTCACGATCACAACAATCGTGGACGATGGCCAACCGATTGAACCCAGGCGGACCAAGGATGCATTTTCTACTCGGTGTGGGGCTATTGTTAGGGACATCATCCAGCTATGGAATAAGCCTAATAATGAAGATCGTCAAGTTTCTTATGTCACTGATAGAGAGAAAGATGATCTTTGGACCTTGCTGAAGGCAAATTTCACCCTACCGCCAGAGGAGGATCCGGATAAGCCAGCTATAGAGCCATCGGTCAAGGCGTGTGCTCTTAAGAAGATGGTAGACCTTGGACCCTGAAACAGGGAAGTGCGTTTGGACAGATGAGCAACTTGCAACACCCGTCAAGAAGCTTCAAAAGTGTATCGCTATAGCACAGCAAGGGACGTTCATTCCTGACAGAGAGAATGATGAGCTGACCGAGGCCCTCGGGAATCCTGAGCACCCTGGAGGAACACGGGCCACGCCAGGCTCTGTTGCGTGGAAGGTTCAGTTTCCCGGCATAGGCAGTTACAAAACCCGGGAGAGGAAGAGGAAAATGGAGCAGTGCGAAATGCAGAAGCTGAATGCAAGAGTACAAAAGCTAGAGGAACAAGTTGAGAGCTAGCGAGCTGCCGGAGCTACCCCAAAAGCTACCCCACCATCTGAGCGGAGAAGCTGTGTGGCTTCCACCGAGCTAGTTCAGCAGCCTGACTTCACGGCTCCTAGCTACCCTATGGATTCTATCACGGAGGCTCAACATTGCCATCTTATGACGCAATGGCAGAACCTCAAAGTCAAGGCGGTTGTCGGCTCTGTTGCACCTCCTCAACCCGACGGAACTTTTCGCTGCCGTCCGATTCCACATGGCTATGTTGTTGTGATGGTGGATGAAGTAACGGAGGGATTTGAGGAGCTCGAGCTTGACCACCCTATAGGTGAAGGGGAGACTTGGCTGGGTCTTGCTCTAAAGACTCCATGTCTATGGCGGAAGGAGCACATCAAGCTTCTGAACTAGATGCCTCCACCTCCTCCTCATCCTCCGACGAGTCAGGGCACTCCGCCTCCTCCTCCGGCGAGTGATCAGGGCACTCTGCCTCCTTCTCCGTCTGCTCCGGCACGTCCGAGCAGTCCGCCTCCTCCTTTGCCTCATCAGCAATGGCGGAAGATAGACGCCACCGCTCCGACTGCTCCGACACATTGGAGCACTCCGCCACGTAAGCAACGACGGAAGAGAGCTGCCGCCGCTCCGGCGGCTAGCAGTACTGTCAGGACCCCGATTCCTAGTCACATCGATCTAGCCGGTAACACCTCATATCACTTTGCGGCCTCATGCACGGTAATCCCACGGGTGTCACCTTACCATTGCCCGGGGCCGTTTGCGCCTTTTGGCTCACGTATATGATAGTGTCGCTAGCATCCATATGACAGAGAACCTGGGCCGACATGGCTAGTCGTGAACCCAAAGCGGCACTAACCTATGGGGACAGGCATACATGAATCACATCGAGCATGTCGGTTAGCAGCATGTGAATCCGGGCTGTAGCACTAGGCTAACAGGACTCCGGGAACCCAGGCTGTAGCAGGCTAGGCAGGACTCCGGATGTCACCGCGTGACATTTCCCCGAAGGGACAGACATAGGAACTAAGTGAATCACATGCCGGCCAGTCAAGTGTTCCGGAGCAGTAGTGCTGGGCTAGCAGGACTCCGGTGAACCGGGCTGTAGCGGACTACTATGGCTCATGGAAGCACAAGACTACATTTCCCCATAAGAGATGCTACAAAGGATAAACAACTAGGTTGTCGGATCCCACGCATACCAAGCATTTCAATCATACACACAATATGCTCGATATGTGTAAATACAACATGGCATCACAGCATAACTCTACGCCTCAAGTATTTATTCATTAGGCTCCGAGGAGCGAGATATTACAAACATGGGTCTCATGACCCATCATTCAGAGCATACAAGTCAAAGCACATGCGGAAGCTTAACATGTCTGAGTACAGACAGCTACAAATGAAAAAGGCTGAGAAGCCTGACTATCTACTAGATCCTGCCGAGGGCACAAGATCGTAGCTAAGGTAACAAGCTAAACATCGAAGTCCACGTGGAACTACTAGCGAGACTGACGTCTCTCTGCAAAACATAAAATAGGCAAACGTGAGTACAAATGTACCCAGCAAGACTTACATCAGAACTAGCTACATATGCATCAGTATCAATAAAGGGGGTGGTGGAGTTTGACTGCAGCAAGCCAGCTTTGACGCGTTGGCTATCCTGAACTACGACTGCTGGTAACTCTTTTAAGGTGGCGCAAACGAGTCCACATATTCACCATATCAATACACCACTATGGATCTGCTCCCGTCTCCCTACGAGAAGGCCATCCATAGCACTCACGCTTATCTTGCGAGTTTTAGAGTATCCACTTTCACTTGTCTATGAACTATGCAAGGGGTCCAAGTTTCCATATCCGAGGAATCCGACTATTCGAATAGATAATGATAACCCTGCAAGGGTGTACTTCTTCACACACGCTCTCCCCACTTATCGCCCTGTACACGTCATGTACCTCGGCAACCTTCAACCGGAAGCCGGGCGAGGGTGTCGGCCACGACCTGACTAACCACACAAGTCTCTCGTCCAGGTTTATCGCCTATTCGGGTTCCATCCGCAAGGAGATCCGGCCGGGGTGTCGCTCACGGCCCCAAACGATGTGTACAGGGTTCCCAAGCCCATCATCCGGGTGCCACTTGGTACACCGGGCCACTGTGCCTAGTCTGTCCCAAGCCCACCTGTACCGGGTGCCACTTGGTAGACTACTAACACTACCTACAAACACCAGAAACTAGTTGCAACTCCTGGACAGAGATCGAGTGGATTAGTAAGTCGAGAAGGGTCGAGTTACCGGAACCCAATGTGTGGTAGTAACTGTTCATGGATCACAAACACAGAACTCAGTTCCTGAGAACGGCTGCAATGAGACAACCCACCATGTACTCCTACATGGCCTCTCACCGCTACCTTTACCAAATCGTGTTCACACACTTAGCTCTCAACGGTAGGACATGTTCACCATGTTCCAATTCATTCCCGATGAATCAGACCTGACTCAACTCTAAGCAGTAGCAGGCATGACAACAAGCATGAATGAGTAGGCACATCAGGGCTCAAACAATTCCTACTCATGCTAGTGGGTTTCATCTATTTACTGTGGCAATGACAGGTCATGCAGAGGAAAGGGGTTCAGCTACCGCAGCATGTAACAGTTGAAATGTTGTTGTCCTAATGCAGTAAAAGAGAGCAGGAGCGAGAGAGTGGGATTGTATCAGAATGACCAAGGGGGTTTTGCTTGCCTGGCACTTCTGAAGATAGTATAGTTCTTCATCGGTGTCATCGATCACATCGTCGGAACCACATCTATCGAGAGGGAACAAACACCGGCAAACAAGGAAGAACATAATCAATGCAATGCAACAATTATGATGCATGATTATGACATGGCAATATGATGTGATTTGGCCTAATGCAACTAGCAACACAATTAAGTGTAGTTGGTTTGAACCCAAGGTTCAAATTCAAACTCCACATATGGTTATTTAAATGCCATTCATTTGATTTGTCCTAAACAGTAGCTATAAGTTGTTCTAACATGCATGAAAATGGTACATATGGATAGATTGGATTTTTCTGATCATTTTTCATATATAATTTATCTTATTCTGAGTTACCGTTGATTTTCTATGAATTTGATGTTTTGGGTATTCTCTGAAATTTATAATCATTTCTGATTTATTTTAATTCCAGAAAAAGATTTATGACATCGGAGTGATATCAGCACCACGTCAGCAAGTCAACTGGTCGGTCCGGGTCAAACCTGACCAGGGGGCCCACTGGTCAGTGACACAGTGCTTTTTGGGTTACCGACAGGTGGGGTCAGGTCAACAGCCACGTCAGCAAGTCAACGCTGACGTGTGGGGTCGGTCAACAGGTGACGTGGCCAGGTCAAACTGACCGGTGGGGCCCGTGGGGGTTGGTTTAGTCTAAACAGAAATAGAACCTAGGTTAATTAGAGAGTGGGGCCCAGATGTCAGTGAGCTAGGGGGTTAGTTAGGGCGTCATTAGCGATAATCACGTGGCCACGTCAGCACGCTGGAGTTTGGCCGGCGACGACCAGAAACGCGGCGGAGGTTAGCCGGACTTGCGCTGCAGTCGACGGTTGGACGCGCAGAGAGCATCTACGGGGAGCTGGCGGGGTGGCGCATCCAACGGTGGCGGTGGCTAGGGCTGGGCTGGCCGAAGCTCACCGAAACAGAGCTCGCGGCGGCGGCCGGAGTTCGGCCAACAACGGTTTGGGCGATGCGGGGCACGGAAGGAGCCGTGGATGGTCGTGTTCGACTCGAGGGAGTGCGGTGAGTGCATCCGTGAGCTCGGACACGAGCTTGTGCGGCCATAGCCACGGTGGTGACATGGCCGGCGGCGGGGAGATCTCAACCTCGATGGTGGGCTAGTTAAGGCGCGCTATCGCAGAAGAGAACAGGGGGGAAGTGATCAGGGGCTCACTGGGGGCGGAGGAGGAGGTCAGCGGGCTTGGGGACGCTTCGGAGCGGGAGCACGGTCGCCGGCGATCTCGGTGACCCGAGGAGGAAGAAGACGTTGGGGACGGCGCTCCGGGGCTCTTCCCGTCGCGTGGCTCAGTGTAGACAGCGTATGGGTCGACGGCGGAGCTCGAGGTCACGTAGGAGAGGCACGGGGGAGGCTGTGGCCGCGGCGGTGCTCGGCGGCGGCCTCGGGTGGCAGCGGCGCGAGCGCTGGGGTAGAGAGGGAGGAACCAGAGAGGGGGGGAAGATGCAGGGGGTGCCGTGGCGCTCTTGGCACCCTCCAGCAGCAGCGGCAGCAAGCAGGAGGTGGCCGGGGCGCGTGCTTGCGTGCGGTGTCCACGCGCCTCTCATCCTCCTGGCGGGAGGTTGAGGGTGACTGACACTGAGCTGTGGGCTGGGCCGCACAGTAGCAGGCCGGCCAGCTGGACAGGTAAGTGCCAGGTAAGTTTCTCCTTTTCTCTATTTTGTTTCTATTTTCTATTTCTGACATTTGTTTTAATTTGGTTTTTGAACCAAACTAATTTTGTTGCTTCTGATAAACTTTGCAGGGACTAAAAGGATTATTCCAAACCCCTTAACAAAAATCAGAATTATTGGAGTAATAAAGTATTTATAGTATTTGTTTGCTCTAATTCAAAATACAATATGTGTTAATTCAACAATCCAAAATGTCATGCAAAAATGTGCATCACCTCTGGTTGCTATTTCCAGCATTTTCCAAAAATGATGAACATTTTTTAAGGCCATTTGGGTTCAGTGAAAAATATTTTAGTTGAACCTGGTGGATTCCTTTTATGCTAGGGTTTGAACATCCCCCATTTCAAGTTTCCATGAAAGTTAAACAGCATGATGCAAGCAAGATGCAAACACTAGGCAGCACCAGAAGCTAGGAATGTGACAAGTACAGCCAGAGGCGGGAGGCAATACAAATACGGTCCATCTCTCAAGCCTCTACAGAAGTTACCATACGAGAGGACCGTGGAGGAAAATGCGGAGATCTGTGAAGCCCAAGTAAGGGACTTTTTTGCAAAGAAACCTCCACCTCCGAAGGAGATGATAGATCCGGTGAAAGCGAAGCGCACTATCGATTCCCTGAAGCGACCACCACTGCCTTCGTCGGATGACAACCATGTCCGCTATCTTAAAAAGACATTGGAAGATGCGCGCCAGTCGGGAACTACTTCAAGTGATAAAAGGTTAGCATGACGAAGAAGTGGGAAAAAAATCCCCAGCTCGGTGAACAGGCGAACCAATCATGCCCCCCGCTCAAGGTGTCTAGCGATATCATCGCAAATCTGCCAGGGATGGTGCCCGATACCAATCCTGGTGATTACCTGGGCGATGATGTACATTTTGATACAATGGAGGTGGACCAATTCAGATACCAGTATGGGAAGCCTCTCATCAAAGATGGAAGTCCTCCTCTAACAACGATGATCCAAAGATTCCATCAATGGTACATGAAAACCTGCAGTGAGTCTGGGAAGGATGCTTGGATGATGATAATTAAAGAGGAGAACAACTTCATTGGACAAGATCTGTTAACTGTTGATTTTGACGAGTTTTTCCAGTTCTACAATCACAAGGTTTGTCGACAAATCACGCGTGGCTTGCTACTATCTGTAAGTACTACTTCTGTAATTAAGTCTCTATATATAGCTCAGGTCTTTCATTTCATGTATATATAATTATCCTTACTATATTATGCAGATTGAGGATCGCCGAATGCAGAAAAGCACAAATCTATGACATTGGGTTCATTAATCCAAACATCATACATGAATTTACGGTTAAACACAATGTCTTAGAAACCGAGGACAACTTGCTACAATCGTTGCTAAAAAATCAAAGCAAAGATAAAATACTCTTTCCTTACAACTTCAAGTGAGTGTTACTGTCTTATGCACATTCGGTTTCCCTTATTACTCGAGGTTATAGTAATCTAACTGATGAGTTATGCATGCATGTGCAGGTTCCACTTTATTCTCCAAGAGATTAAGCTTGACCGGGGAGAAGTAAATGTCTTAGACTCGAGATGCAAAGATCTCGAGGACTATGCAGACATGACTCAAATGCTCGAGAAGTAAGTTCAGTAGATCATTATCGCACCATATCGGCAACTTTGTTCATTTTCTGATATCAAGTAATTATTTTCTTTGTTGGCAGGGTTTGGAAAGAGTTCACCGCAATTTCTCTGGGACTGCCGACCGAGCTGCGATTTAAACACCCGAAAGTAAGTACTACTATCTAGTTCCGCGCATCTCCCATTGATTCTAGCTAGTTTCATCAATACCATTTGCATGCTTGCTTATCAGTTTGATTGACCCCTATTTCTCGTAAAGTGCTTGTGGCAGGAAGCCGGGAATGATTTCTGTGGATACTACGTTTGCGAGTTCATCTACAACATGACGACCTCTAATAAGCGGGGCTACTCTGAAAAATAATATGAAATGCGTGAGCAAAAATATTCACTATTTTATTTTATTACCATCATTTGTGTTGAGTTTCATTCATACACATGTATTGACCCTCTTCTTCAATTTAGATCTAGCAGATGCGGGATAAACTCCTACCACATGATCGCATACGAGCAATTCAAGAGGAATTGGCGGGATTCTTTCTTGACCACGTCATCAATCCAGCCGGAGAATACCATGTGGCACTTGACTTCAGATGTTAGGGATTGTAAGAGATCTTATATTGTATATATGTAGCTAGTAGCGTCGGATAGATATACGAAAACTTGTTGTTCGACCAATCTCTCGGAGAAGGAGAGGTCGATCACTTCTCTCTGTATATGTTCATGACGATCTTGTGTACTTAAGGGTTTCCTTCATCTGCTTACTAGCTAGCGTGTCACAGTTCTCTCTATACGTATAGTACGTAGCGTCGACCAAGCAGGGAGATAAGAGAGGTCACTTCTCTGTATTAGCTAGCTAACACAATATATGAAACCCCTAAATTAACCCACCAACCCCCCCCCCCCCCTTAAAAAAACAAAAAACCCAGTTCCTGAGCTGCTGACGCGTGGATGCTTTTTGGTCCCGGTTGGCCAAAGGCCCTTCTGCCTGGGCTCGCCGCAGCGGCCACGTGGAGCATCATCTGTCTCGGTTCGTAAGCGAACCGGCACTAAAGGTGTTGGGCTTTAGTCCTGACCCTTTAGTCCCAGTTTCAGAATCGGGACAAATGGGCCTCTGGAACCGGGACAAATGTGCCTTTTTCTACTAGTGCGAGTAAATGGGCCTCTAAGATTTTCAAGAATGACTGGAAATAAGAAATGGCCTAAAAGCCCAATAATTCCAAAAAATAATACAATGATAATTGGTTTCCAAGAAATAAGTTTTTTTGTGCGATCCAAAAAGTAAGCAATTACCTTTATACCTTCATAGAAAATGTAATTACTTGTATGAATAAGTCGACATAATAAGTATTATTGTCTAGATATGACATCCGTGGAAATGGGAGATGTATCATCGTTAGTCTGTGGCATACAGAAAAAAAAAGTCTGCCATGCAAAGGGTGAAAACATGTTATTTTTTCAAGTGTTCGTAGGTTGATATAATCTCCACTAACTTGTGTTAGTCAAGCCCACCACATAATTAGTCATCCAAACCTAATTCTGTCAGCACGTGAATTGATCCTTATGTAAATTGATCGTCATCCACGATAATTAGAGCCTGTTCGGTTTCTCTTCGCTCCCGTGACTCAACTCCCGGAGTGGAGCAGGCTACTGCAGTTTTTTATGGAGCTTCTCAAGCCGAGCTCCACAGCTCCGTGGAGTGGAGCGGAGCAGAGAGATTCCAAACAGGGCCTTAGTTTCTAAAAAGTAAGTAGGTATGTACCATGTAGCAGAGTGCCTCAAATCATTCGGACACATCCTATGTGCCATTATTAAAATCAGATCAAGAGCCTAGCAAGCATAGCCCCAAATGTTAATTTGGTTCCTTTTTCTTTTGGAGGTGATACCACATGATCGACATCTTCTTACCCATGTGAAGCTGCACATGTTTGACGTGTAGTGTTTCTGTGGATAACTGAGCAAAACCCGGGTTCTAATTCCACACAGTTTATATATGCAGAGGTTCCACAAATCTAATTAAGCAAGTTTTTCATCTGCTTTGGAAGTTAAAATATGAGAGCCCACACGACAGCTTTCTTCGGGAAGGACTCGCAATGGAAGTTTCAGTTTGTCTATGAATCCATTTATGTCCTTGTCTCCGTCATTCCTTGGTGCCTCATGGTGTTGGGAAGTTCATTGGTAGGGGCCATTGTTTAACAAAAAAAATCAAATTCATTCCAACAGATGGCACCAGGTTTTTAGTTATATTTTATCGTAGCGTGGTCGAGCGAGGAGCGAACCTTTCTATTATTGACTACCTCTCCTTGATACGTAATTACCCTTAGGGTCGGTGTGGTCTGGTTGTGCGGATTTTGAGTGGCTTCACACATCCGTTGGAGGAAGGGCGTCATCGGTGGTCGTTTCTGATTAAGGCCGAGCCTCTCTTTTGGTGGAGGACTAATAATGACAATGGTGCTACTGTGGCTTTACACATTTGTTGCGTGCGGCACGCCCATCCCCCCCTTCCCCCTAGGGGGAGGGTTACCGGTGGTCATGGATGCGAAGTCAAAGCAGCCTCACTTTTGTAGGAGCAATGATGATGACATTATTGTGCCTTCACACATTTGTTGCGCATCGCCTTGGGGAGGGGGTCACTGGTGGTCGTCAGTGTGACATTAGAGCAACGTCGCTTGTAGAGGAGTATTGACAATTACATTATTGTTGCTTCACACACATTTGTTACGCACATCGTGTGGGGGAGGGGGGGAGGGTCATTTGTGCCAAAGCAGAGCAACCTCGGTTGTGGAGGAGTAATGCTAATGGCGTTGTTCTGGCTTCACACATTTGTTGCACACGGAGGAGGGTTTGGTTGTGTGCGAAAAAGTCAAAGCAGTTTCACTTGTGAATGAGTAATAACAATGACGTTGTTGTGACTTTAAACATTTGTTGCGTGCGGCGAGGGGTTGGTCGTATGCGGCAAAGTCAGAACAGTCACACTTGTGGAGGAGTGACGACGATGGTGTTGTTGTGGCTTTACACATTTGTTGCGCGCGGTGGGAAGTTGGTCGTTTGTGGCAAAGTCAGAGCAATCTCGTTTGTGGAGGAGTAATGATGATGACGTTGTTGTGTGCGGCACGTGCGCGGGGTGGGGGGTCGTATGTGGCAGAAAGTCAATGCTAACCACGATGTTGTTGTTGTGGACGGCGGGGATTAGGGGGAGGGATGATGGGGGTGGTCGTATGTGGCAAAGTGAATGCAGATAATTGCCCAGATAATTGCATAAAATGTCAAGTCATACAGGAGACACACAGAAACAGGCACAGATTATCTGGCAATTATCTTTTTTCTTAGTTAAAACATTAATAACTGGTTTAGAAACCAAAGCAATTACCTATATAACTTCATAAAAATGGTAATTACCTCAGAATGAGTATTATGGTCTATGACGTGCACGGAAATGAGAAATGCATCATTACTCTATGCCATGCAAAGGGTGAAAACCTAAAAGAAAATCCACTGTTCGTAGGTTGATTTGATTTGCACTATCCTGTTTAGACTGTTAGTCAAGTCCAGCACGCATAACTAGTCATCCAAACCTAACTTTGTCACCACGTTAGTTTTTTATTGTCACCACGGAGTTGATCGTTATCTTCTCCAGTGATAAAGACATAAGAAGCTATCACATAATCCTAAGTACAAGATATTAACAAGCAAAAGAGTGCCATCTGTAACTCTAATCAAAAGGTTAAAATATATAGGAAATCATAAAATCTAATTATTTTTCAAAATGTGCTCACAAAAATCTCAGGCATCTTACCAAACTTCTGGACCAAGATGAGACGGTTTATGTGCATGTCCTCGCTTGACATGTAACCTTCTTAAGGGAGTGTAGCAACATTTTAGGCTTACAAAATTTCCAAATCAGTAGGGGGTGGATTAACAAGACTGTTACAGTAAAAATCATCACATTAAAAGCAATCCGATATATGTCTTTATCTACTAGATGAAACATCGTGACGATGCCTTCTTTTTTGGTGTGTTTTGGACCGAAGTTTGAACGACTTTCCAGCCCCTAGATATAAGAGTTGTCCGGCTTGCACGACGCGCGGCCAGCTCATCCCAGATACAGAAGACACGGGGATCCCACCTCGGGATAATGGCTGTAATTTTCTATGATCGAATTTCAGGCTTACAATCCTAGGCGACGAAAATTTAAAAACAACTCTGGATTAACGACAATGTTGCAATAAAAGCCGTCGCACAAAAAACAATCCAACATACGTATTCCTCTACCGCACCAACTGTCGTAGTGGCGCCTTCCCCTCTGAGGCGTTCCGGAAACGTAACCTCGACGACTTCCTGGCCGCTAGATACAAGGCTTGGCCGGCCTCAGCACCATCAGAGCGGCGCGCCATCGGCTCGTCAGGGCGCACGTGACCATCTGTTTTTTTTTCAGGGGTATGTTGTATTTTTTAGATCTATTTTAATACAGAGCCTGGTGGCTGGCGCTCTCTTCACACACTCACAAATATAAAAAAGGAAATGGAAAGAAAACAAAATTTCCCAACAAATTTTGGAACCAGGGAAAGAGATGGAAGGTGCAAGAAAACCGTTGTATATAGCAAAACAAAGGGGATCACAAGGACAGCGGCCCCCTCCTCCCACAGAAACCCAACTGCTCTCTCCCTCCCCACTCGCATCAATATCATAGTCACACTGCCGCTGGCTACAACTGCAACAACTCCTACGCCTACACATCTGAGAGACTACGAGCATAATTGGTTTGATGCCAACATTTGGCATTGCCAATACTTGGCAAGCCAACAATTGGCAATATCAAAAGTTGCCAATAGTTGGCAACTTTTTGTGAGGTTGGCAAGGAAACATGGTAGCCAACCAAGCACTGGACAAAATTTGGCATTTGCCAAATGTTGGCATGCCAATTTTTGGCATCAACCATTGCCATTGCCAATTATTAATTGCTCCGGACGCCAACTCCTCCCTCCATCACCTCCACCACCACCACCCCCGGCCCCCGCCCCCAAAAAACAAACCAACAAAATACACTCCTTGCTAGCCCCGGCGGAGCGGCGACGCCAGTTGAGTCGAGCCAGCCACGCGGCCGGGGCGAGCAGAGCGGCGGCGGTTGCTTCCGGCGGGCGGCCAATGGCGGAGGACGGCGAGAAGGCGGCGGCGGCTGCTGCGGTGGGAGGTGTTGCGGGTGGAGGAGGGGGAGAGGCGGAGCAGGAGCGGGAGGAGCAGAGCGTGAAGCTGTTCGTGGGGCAGGTGCCCAAGCACATGACGGAGGCGGAGCTCGCCGCCATGTTCAAGGAGGTGGCCCTCGTCGACGAGGTCACCGTCATCAAGGACAAGGCCACCAAGGCCTCCCGAGGTGCGTGCGCCGCGGATCCGACCGCACGCCCGGATCTGGCGCCCCGGCCGCCGCAATGCCGCCGGGGGAATTCGGCCTTTCTTTCCCGCTCCGCGCTGTTCCCTCGCGCCAAAAGTTTTCGAATCTTTTCTCGGGGCTGTTCCTCCTCCGTCCCGTGATTTGCGGCGGCCCTCCGGCGCAATGCCTGCCGCCGGAGGGACTGAGGTCCTCGAATTTGTGGCGTTTTTGGGTTCGCTCTGCCGCGCTCCAGGGAGATCTCGCGTCGAATCGTCCGGGCGCTGCGGTTTCGAGCTCTAATCTGAGCTCTGCTCGGCCGGAGTCGCCTTTAGCTTGCTAGATTTGCTTGAGTGCCGCTGGAAATTTTGCCGTTTAATTTTTTCGGAAGTTCTGTTTTTTATCTTCTTTTACCTAGGGGCTTTTTTCTGCGGCTTGAAACTGTTTGGATTGGAAGTAATGCTGCTACAAATGTGCCACATTTGCTTAATATTTTGGGGGTATGTTTTCAAGCTCCAAATTAAGTGCGATACACCATAAGTAATTTTTGTCCTGCTACACGTGGTTAGTGGAGCGGCTGCCCAAAGTTTAGGAACCTTCCCATGCTTTTCAGGGAAGTTGTTTGCTGGTAGTGGTACCCCAGACGTTGACAAGCCAGATTTGCGCTTGTTTCTTCAGCTTTGCGGCACTGCCGCCTGATACAGTAGTGTTACTCTGTTGCTTGATGCTTCATTTACATCCTTCTTCCTCATAATCTGACCTTCTGATGCAGGGTGCTGCTTCCTTATATGCCCCTCCAGGGACGAGGCCGACAAGGCGGTGAATGCGTATCACAACAAGCACACGCTCCCGGGGGTATGTGAGCATTCCTATCTTTGTCTATCAGTGTGCTTTTACGCCATCTGCCGAGTTGGAATTGTTACAAATTCAGTACGGTTCGTTAGCTCTTTCCGGGTGAGAATATCCGGTACACCAGCAATAGTACCCCGCGTCGCCTTGCCCAGGGCGGCTCGGACGTCCCTAGCCTAACCCTAGCGCCGCCACTCCTCTTACTCCCTCCTGCCGTCGCGCCGCCGCCGGAGGACGCCGCCGGGTGAAACCCGTGCGGTCGACGGCGGCGGCGGGGCTTCCTCTCGCGGCGGCGCCTGGATCTGGTGGGCACAGATGCGGGTTGCACGTCGGCGTGCGCTAGGACGCGGGTCCTGGCGGTCGAGGCGGAGATCCACTGCTGGATGGACGCGCGGCTGTCCCTGGTGATGGATCTTCCTCGCGATGGTGGATGCGTGCAGGTGCGGATGGGTGTGCGCTCTCCCGCTCCCGCGGCGCGCTCCGCGCCCTCGGGAGATCCCGGTGTGCGGCGGCGCTGCTGATGGCCGGGGTCGGCACGTCGCGGTGGCGCGCGCGGGCTGGCGCTGGCCGGAGGTGGGGAGCGGCGGTTGGAGGCAGGCGGCCCTGCGGTGCGGTGTGCACCGCCGCCGCCGCGCGGGTTCTCGGCTCCATGTAGAAGATCTGCCCCTGCTTCGATCTGTCCCGATCCGTGCTGGCATTGGTCCTTGGCGGTGGCTTCGGCGTCCCCTATGGCCGGCCTGGCGGATCTGGCGTGCGGGTGAGGTTCCGGGGGAAACCCCTGGCTGGCGCGGCAGCTTCCCCAAAGTCGACGCCTTTGGCGCCGATCCCCTTCCTGAAGGCTTTGGGGTGGATCCTCTCCCTTCCGCCTCCTCCTCGAGCTATGGCGAAAGCTTTTGTTCCCCTGGTCTGGGCGTCGACGGCACCCTGGTGTCGTGCTCCTTCTTGAAGGCGGCGGCTGGGAACAGCTCTTGGTGGCGGGGCTGCTGGTGGCGTGGTGGCTTCGGCCTTCTACTTGGTGCTGCGCCTTGCTTCGCGGGACCAGCGGACGGTTTCTTTGGTGGAGCGGTGCTGCATCCATCCATTGATGGCGACGGATCTTGACGGCGTGGCGCAGTGCAGATTCGGAGTTTGATGTGTGGTGACGGTCACGCGCAGGAGGTCGACGCTGTCTGGCGTCGTGGTGGCGTCGGCGGCAGCGAGACCGGGCAAGGCCGTTACAACAGTACAGCTCTGAAGATGGATATGTGGTAGGTGGTTGTGGCGGCCTCATACCCGGCGGGCGGCCTGGTTGAGGAGCACGCCGGACTGGTGGGTGCCCATACCCGACAGGCGTCCAGGTTGGGACCTCAGGTCTTAGATGTTAGGTTTGGCTGCGAGGTCTGTTTGGTATTAGGCCCAGACCATCAGCGCCCCTTCATCAGTTAGATAGGAGTAGCGACAGAGGTTGCGAAGATGGTGGCTTTGGTCTTACTGTTGTACGACTTTGTAAGGTTTTGTGCTAATAATTAATAAAGTGGCCGTATGCATCGACCAGATGCAGAGGCCGGGGGTATTCCTCCTTTTCGAAAAAAAAAGCTCTTTCCGGGTGGCGAATCATGATGTGGTTCATGAGCGTTCCATGATTTGGTTGGCAGGGACGCACTGGGAGCTGTCTTCAGCTGTTTGTGTACTCTATAATCTTTGTGGGGCATTCTGGGAAAATTAAATATAGTCACTTTATGGGTATTCTGAAATTTAGAACTGTTTGCATTGAACACCTGTGGGTTCCATCAGATTTTATGAGGATAACCGTTTTTAGTCTGCCGATGGGTCGCGCTAACTATTTTAGGACTTGAACAGTGGAAACTTGAAATTCATGTTTCCAGAATTGGTGGTGCTGTCAGGCTTTATTTCTGATGTAGTCATAATTGGTGGTTCCCTGTGAAATTCATGCCCTTCCCGGGGTTGCTTTATTTATCATAACTCCAATGATTTCCCTTTTTCTTTTATTGCGCTTAGGTATGCATGCTAGAGCATTCTTGCTAGACAATGCAATACAAATAATCATACTTGTAACCTTCATGGATCTTTACTCTTGAGGACAGTAGAGTAACAGTGAAGGGGGTTCCCTTTCATTGCTAATTAGCCAATTGTAACCTGTGGGATGGTGATGAATTGTAATCTGTGGGATGTTGATGCAGTGTGATAGTTCGTTAAGGTTGTAGTTAGAGGTTGTATATCTTGATAAGTAAGCATAATCGGGTATTAAGAGAAAAAAAACATGTGTAACTTCTGTCAGCTTGGGAATTGTCAAAACATTTGGGCCAACCAGGGAAAAGATGTAGTATTTGATTAGAGGAGAAATAAGGTTATAGTTAACCTTCAGCAAGAGCCAGACTGCTGGAGTTACCACATGATGGTGTAAATAGTGGGTGTGTCATGTTTTACAGCAAGTAATTTGAACCATGGTAAATTTTGACTTGTGGATGCCAACCAGACAGAGGACTAGGCTTGTCCCTGAGTGGCACACCTAACAAAAGTTTGCTCAACAGTTTAGCCACTACGCTTGCCCTTTTGTCATGAACTGATTGTAGCTTCAGTTTTGTGTCACACCTACCTGAGGTCCTGCCAAACCTAACTCCCAAGTGTGGATAGTTGTGACCTGGCTCCTATCAAACACAGCCAAAATGTTTATGCAGATGAAACAGTTGGTTCTCTTGGACTAAATGCAAAATCTCATGAAAGTGCATGCTTTGCCCTCAAGTAGCTTGAGTTGCAACTAAAGTTCCTTTTGGTCGATGTCTTGCATGCTTTGGCCCAAAAAGATTTGCAGATATTGTACATTTGTTGTGGTGGGCCAGACTTCCTTTCTTCAGAATCATAAGGATCTTCATCATTGCACTAGACCTAATTTGCGGTCGATGGTCTTCCATTCTTGAGATGTTTTCATGAAATAAACACATAAAGTGACGAGGAAAGAGATTGAGACACTGAGTATCTAATCACCCACTGAGATGGGTATTATTGAAACATGATGTAATGTGGCATAATTGTCTGATCAAAGGAAAAAGTTCACCATACGCGATACAACGCATACCATGATGGCATCATAGTATGCGTTGTTATTGCTGTCCTGGCAATTAAGGACCCATATTTTAATGTGGACAAAAGCAGAAATGCTTCAGTTTATGGTAGTTGGTAATCACTGACTTGTGGAGCTAGTCAGACACATGCACGTGGCTAGTATTTTGTTTTAGTATTATTGCTACTCTTGTGATGCTTATTTGGGAATAGTTGACAGGCTTTCTCTTCAAGACTCCAAAAGTACAGTTTTTGTAGGCCTGTTGCTGCTTCCCTTGACTCACTGACGACATTTTCTTTCTCTGTGTAATACAGGCGGCAAGTCCTTTGCAAGTAAAATATGCTGATGGAGAGTTGGAGAGGCTGGGTATGGTCATCATTTGCAGTCGTTTAGTACAGAGTCTTTGCTCAAGATATTTTGTCCCTATTTTCTGTTGACAGTGAACAGGACACATCACATTTGCATTTGCTATGACTTTCAGAACACAAGCTTTTCATTGGAATGCTTCCAAAAAATGTAGCAGATACTGAATTGACTGATTTATTTTCCAAATATGGAAATATCAAGGATTTACAAATTTTGAGAGGTTCACAGCAAACAAGTAAAGGTAAGTTATTGCGGAGAAGTTACTTTCCTGTTAATAGAAGCATAAACATCGCTCGACGCTGAAATGTCTATAATGTATATTTGTTAATTAACTTTGGTTGTTGCAGCTGGATGCGCCTTCATTAAATATGAAATGAAGGAGCAAGCAGTGGCAGCTATTGAGGATCTAAATGGGAAGCACAAAGTAGAGGTTTGCTAAAATGAATTAGGATAGCAAGGCAACTTTTACTTATTATTGCATTTATTCTAACATTGTGTATAGTATATATATCATGATTCTCAATGAACTATGCCATTACAAACAACAAACCGTTCAGTCACTCGTCCTGGCAGTTATAAACAATATTATCACTATTAGGTTTTGAAACCAGTTGTGTCCAGATTCATGGTGCATACAATTGGTGCCCAGCTTTTACTTTTCCTGAATATTTCAGATAGTTGGTTATATGTTTTGGTATCTAACTATAATGCATAACTTGACCTGAATGATCACTTGATGGTTGCCATTGCTAGTATATTCCACATATGACTGACTTGTTGCCTTTTTAGCCTACTCTTACCTTGGAGTTGCATTATTAATCATTTGGATATCTTCTCAAATCAGATTGTTAGTGCCTTGTATATAATTTCTTATGTTCTCATCCATTTGTTAGGGTTCTAGTGTGCCACTGGTTGTCAAATGGGCTGATACAGAAAAGGAAAGGCAGGCCCGGAAAGCACAGAAAGCTCAACTGCAATCACCTAATATGCCGAATGGACGCCCACTGCCACAATCTTCAGTATTTGGAGCTTTACAGATGGGATATATGCCTCAGTATAATGGATTTAGTTATCAGGTGAGTTGTGCTGTTCTCTAAACCTTGTTTGCACCACACACTATCATATCACAGGAAACTTCACATAATACTTTATATTGTTCTGGTCCCATTTTGTTTTCACTATATTGTTCTTTATAAAATTGTTGTCCAGAATATGCCATTTTCTGAATTGTATTATTTGCACCCCAAAAGTAATTTTCTCAAAACTTATGTATCTGTTGTGGCCCTGAGTGTTTCGTCGCTGTAAACATAAAAGATGGTGTTTTCTTATGCATTGGAAAAAGAATATTCATTTGAACTGCCATAATTTGTCAGATTTACTCCTGAAAAAGCTACTGGTACTTTAGATACCCAAGTATTATGTGTGGAGCTTTTCAAGATGTTGAAATATGTGTCTTGACTAATCAACATTTTTACATGCACTGATCTGATATGGAATACAACTGTGATTTATTTGTTCGCAGCCTCCAGGGACATATGGACTTATGCAGTACCCTTTATCTCCTATGCAAAATCAAGGCCCCTTTCAGAATATGGGTCAGCCTGTTAACCAAGGGAACTCGATACGAGGAGTCAACCCTGAACTGTCCCCCAACTCAGGTCCTAGATCATTTAACCCAACGCACTTAGGCAGCCCGTATCCTGCAGTACCTGGTATGCAGTACCCTGGATCCTACCCTGGTGGTCCGATAAACAATCGTCCTTTTGGGAGTCCTCACAATCCCCTTAAAGTTCCAAGTGCAAATGTCAATTCTATTGCATATAGTCCCCGTAGCAATGGCGGTGGCCAAACACAAACAGAAGGTTAGCCACATTCTATTCTTATCTTTACTTATTGTGCAAGGGGAAATACCATACTCTTCTGATAGTAGCTGTGTCCATTAGTTAGCATGCAATTTCCTGCAAATGCCTTGTGCATTGGCGGTGAACACTATCCTGTAACATTTCACAAAAATGAAAAACTTTACATTTGGTAGCAACATGCATATAAGGCTATCCAAAGTTGTACACTAGAATCCAGCGTCAATATTTAACACTGATTGGCAACTCTGACAGTCGGTGTACTGATTAATTCTACCAACTACAGTAATCAATATCGTATTATGCAAAACCCTTTTGACATGGTTTTCTATTATCATGTCTGTTGCATTGTAGTAAAACCTATGTACATGTTTCAGGACCTCCTGGAGCCAATCTATTTATCTACCATATCCCACAAGAATTTGGTGACCAGGAACTGTCCGATGCCTTCCAGAGGTTCGGTAGAGTAATAAGTGCCAAGGTGTTTGTTGATAAAGCAACGGGTTCCAGCAAATGCTTCGGTAATAAAATTTCTCACTAGCAGACACACTCTCTTGTGCATCGTTCACATGATCTCTCTTAATCTGTTTATTATAACCTTTGGTGCAGGTTTTGTAAGCTATGACAACCCTGCGTCCGCGCAGTCGGCCATCGCCATGATGAACGGTTTCCAGCTAGGCGGCAAGAAACTCAAAGTACAACTCAAGAGAGACAACAACAAGCACAGTAAACCTTTTTGACAAAAATCATCTGTGATGCCCATGCGGTCTTGTTCCCGGTACATATTTGTCAGATAGTTGACCGTGACGCTGATTGTTTCCCCACTTGGCCCTGCGCGCCGTGCCGCGCCGCCCAGGGAATCTGCCGGGGAGCGCCATGTATCTTCTAAGTTCAGTTGACAATCTTAAGAAAATTTGTTGCATTGTGTAATTTTATTATCTCAGCTTAGCGTTAGCGTCAGACCCCCTGTATGCATCAGAAGTCAGATTCATTCAATTATTTCCTTCATCTCATGGCAAATGGCTCTGAACTTTCTTGGTCTGTTTTTCCGAGTCATTTGCTCCCATCTCCATGGAAACATGATTTTGGCAATGTCTTCTTTAGAAGGTTGGCATTGCAATTATTCAGATGCCAGTGCTACCGGTTCAGATTTCCAAACTTTTAAGTCAGGTGACTTAGGAGTCACTAACATGTGGGCCTAAGTCACCTGACTTAAACTCAGCGAATCCCAGCTCCAGTGCTACTAGTCTGAAGTTTTGGTTTTAACTAATATGAAGTTTTGGTTTGTTTCATCGAAATGATTTGTTCGGCGCCTTAAGCGTCCGAACAGGTAGCTGGCGTCCACGCGCCGCACCTCATAGGCTGGCCCACCACGCGCAGTAGAAGGAAAAATGTCTCATGTAGTCTGAAGTTTTGGTTTTAACCAATCTGAAGTTTTGGTTTGTTTCATCAAAATGATTTGTTCGGCGCCTTAAGCGTCCGAACACGCCACACCTCATAGGCCGGCCTGCCTCGTGCAGTAGAAGGAAAAATGTCTTGCGAAAAAACCACGCAAGAAAAGGGCAGGCGGAGGGACTCGAACTCGCGCCACAGTACAAGAAAAATTTTCTTAACCTCTACAGTTGGTTAGCGTCACTTGACTACTAGGGTTGCGAAAAGTTTAAGAACCAATGTATCGGCTCTATTTATTAGATTTGTGAATTATTTGAAAACAATTTGGCAAAATTGATTTTTTTATGAAAAAGAGTTCATCAAATTTTGGAAAAAAGTTTATGAATTTCAAAAAGACAGTTCATTGATGTTTCAAAAATGTTCATCGATTTGAAAGAAAAAGTTCATCAATTTGAAAAAAGTTTACCAAATTTGGAAAAAGTTCATCCATCTTTTTCAAAAAAGTTCATTGGATTCGAAAAAAGTTCATCCATTCTGCGAAAAGGTCATCGAATCTAAAAAACTTCATCGAACTAAAAAAACATTGAATTTGAGGAAAGTTCATCGAGTTTGAAACAAAGTTCATCAAATCTAAAGAAAAGTTCGTTGATTTCAAACAAAAGTTCATCAAATATGAAAAAGTTCATAGAATTTCAAAAAAAGTTCATCGATCTTGAAGAAAACTCATCAATTTTAAATAAAAAAACCACCAATTTGAAGAAAAATCTTCACACATTTAGCAGAAAGGTAAAAAATCATGAATTTGAAAAAAAAGTTTGTGAATTTAAGAAAAGTTCACGATTTTGAAGAAAAGTTAGCGGATTTTAAAAAAGAAAAGAAAATGAAAAAGTAAGAGAAATAGAAAAAAGAAGAAAACCCGACCAAAACAAATAAGGAAAAAAAACGAAAGAGAGAAACCACTGCGTTTTTAACTAAGAATAAAGCCATGCCTAAAATCATCACTAGTCCTATCGCAGTCTGTTGGTTGCCTCTGTCTGTACGTTACCTAGAGATCTCGATTTTGAAACTTGTTGGGCGCATCTTTTTTGAACTTTAATAGAATAGAGAAAAAAAAGTGAAGTGGGCTGGCCCAAGGCGGAGAGGAGGGTGTGCGCCGGTTAGCGGATTTGCCAAAATCAAAACTTGTTGGTCGCATCTTTTTTGAACTATAATAAAAATGTGAAGTGGGCTAGCCTAAGGCGGAGAGGAGGGTGTGCGTTGGTTAGAGGATTTGCATAGATCCGGCGTTTAGGCCAACTCCAACGCGTGACTCCATCCTATTCGCCCACGTCCATTTGATGATAAACGGACAAAGCAGGCCTTCCAACACGCGGCCACAAACGAACTGTCATCCGTTTTCTATCCGCTTTCGACCCAATCCGGGCCCAAGTTTGGGCCAAGTTTGCAGCCGAACGGACACTCGCGAACGCGAGCGACGCGTGCGCTTGTCCTGCCCTGGCCCTCTCGTCGGGGAGACATACCCCCCTCTTTATTCTTTTCTACCTCCCTCCGCGCCCCGGCATTGCCACCCCCAACCACCACCTCGCCATGCCATAGCTGTCCCCGCACCGGCCTACCGGAAAGCATTTTGCCGACGTTCTCCTTGTTGCCAGTGGGAGACAGTCTACGGCCATCGGTGTCGCCCGTCGTCCCCAACCTCTTCCGGCCGGCCGTTCGGCGACGCAGGGCGCCCTTCAGCGCCACCGACCCCAAAACCTTGCTTTGCTTCCTGCGAGGGGAGCAGGGCGTGCACTATCCGGCCGCTTCCCCAGCACGGCCTCAAGGCATTCGACGGATTCCTCACAAGGTACAATGGATAGTGATAATGAGTTTTTTCTTTCACAACTTCATTTTCTCATCGGATGATTCATCCTCGGATGATGAACAGCTGGCGGCTACGTTGGTCGTACATGAAAACATCACTAAGAAGCGGCCTTGGTACATGGGATCAATCCCCGGACATGCTCCGGCCTTGGACCGCAATAGGGAGAAAGGCCACACCGTTCTCTGTGCCGATTACTTTAAGGATGGTGCACTCTT